>NC_087209.1:65693976-65772552 GCF_015104395.2 Macrobrachium nipponense
AAGTAAGGAGTGAGTATAGAGGGATGAATTGAGGTCGATTATAAGTAAAGGATGGTATAGCGTCAATTAAGATGATTTGTTGTCAGTGCGTTTTTTGCAAAGAAAGTCTGCTAAGAGAAAGGACCTGCATATAGAAGGTTGGTTGTAAGAGAGAGCATTATTAAAGATGGCTATAAAATAAAATAAGAAGTATCTTACATTCTTTGGGCCTTGCTATTGTATTAATAGAATATAAGGAATAAGGAAGAGGCACAGAGAGTATACGTACTAAGGTCGCAGGAATTGTAATGGTGATGGAGGAGGAGGGAAAGAGGGTATGATGGAATCCCCAACCTGGCATTGGCCTACTCATAAAACCTGAGGTCAGGGCAAAGGTCAGTTCTTTTTAAGAATTACAGATCGTTTCATGACCTCCATTTTAAGGTCCCCCTTGTTAATCTTTCACGATCGTAAGACCTCAGCTCATTTTGAAAGTGAAAACTTTTCGTTGACTCTTGCTTAGATTTTTTTTTCGATTTAGCAGTTTAATGTATAATTGTGTACATTCTTTCTAATTATTCAAACGTTTTATAGTTATGATATTTTGACATCGTTTTCCCTAGTTTTAACATATTGCGAGAAACTTTCACACTTTTTTTTTTTACCAATGTAACAATTTTATAGCTTTATTATAAACACCTGTTCAAGACGTATTGACCATAAACTCAAAAAAAAAAAAAAAAAAAAAAAAAAAAAAAAAAAAAAAATCTAGAAACTGTCGATGCTGTCAGACCTACCGCAACGACTGGCCGAAATATGAATAGTACAGAACTGTGGGTCAAATCCACGGCGCTAGCGTTCCGTGGTCATTACAGCGTGATGGCGTGCTTATCCGAAAAGGCGTTGCATCGTGATGCCCGGATTTATGGTACACTTTCACTGAAGCGTTGTATATACGTCTCGTAATGCAACGAAATATGACTGGCAAATTATTGTTGTTCCTTCCCTAATATTTACGTCTTGAAGGTATACGTAGTGCTGTACACAACCGGGTGTGATGCTTTGTCATACATTATTCGTGGTAGTTTCAGGACTCTCTCTCTCTCTCTCTCTCTCTCTCCTCTCTCTCTCTCTCTCTCTCTCTCTCCGTAGAATTTTTCAGTGGAAGTGAAAAAAAAGTGAAAAAAAGACATCATATATCTCATAGACGTCTTTTTATTATCATGAAAGACATCTGACTTGAATTGTATGTTTTCTTACATCAAAAAGCTGTTTGATTTATGCATTTAGTATTTTTAAGTAATATTATGTACAGTAGTTCTTCTTACTTCATCTCGATAATCTCCTTTTCTTTAATAGGTATGACTTCTAACTTTTCTTTAATAGGTATGACTTCTAAAGCATAAAAAATTGAAACGTGACTTCCCGTCGTGGCCATTTTCGTTTGCAAGGTAAATGTCAGCATTCATAACACTGGTATGAAATTGTACAGGCAATTTTGAATGTATTGGAGACGCTTTCATTTTCCGAGTATTCCTTGTCGTGTAACCTCATGCCACGAAATTTCCATCAAGGGGGTAAACTGTCATTTTCTCGTTAGCATGCTGAGAGGTTGGCCCTCGAGTGCGTGTACTGTTCCCGTGCTGAGAATTATTTTAATTTGCCGCTGTTATCCTGGAGTTTCGTCACTGGACAGCGTCTATGCAGTTGCCCTGTGATTATATTAACTAGATCTGCTGGTGACTTTGCTTTGTCTTAAGGAGGAAGCCTTGCGGAAGTTGGCGAAGATGTTATATATTTGAATATTCGTGTTGTGTTATATATGAATGTTTAAAGACCGCGTCATCTTTCGTGGCAAGAAATTGTTCTTTTTTTAAAAAGGATACAGTTTCGGCCGGATTAAACCGATGGCGTCATGCACTTACTACTACATCTGTTATGATTGTTGTTGGTTTGATTGCCGTGCATCTTTTGTTCTGTTATGACAGTGTGCGAGAGTCAGATCCGCTCCAGCCAGCGAATGTGACAAAGCAGGGCCTGAATGACTTTCCAAAACGCCATTCTCTCCGCGTCAAATTTCCCAGGGCGTGAGAAGACGACCCGGCGGGGGTCGGTATTTTCGGTCCATTTTTGCCACCCAGGTCTTTAAAGAATTACCACTGGGAAGTTAAATCACAAGCCACGATTAAGCCCCATTGTACCAGCGATGACATCTCCCCGGGGGGTTGGCGGAGGTTGTTGATGGGTTAGGGAGGAGGTGGTTTTGGAGTTGGACATCTCGAAGAATTCGGCCCAAATTATGATGTCACCTGGAATAGATGATGACTTCTGGTGTTGATGTCAGGAGGCGTCTCTTAATTTTTTTCCTTTGCATTTAATATTTTTTCTTTTATGCTTTTTGCTCCTGCCCTTGCATGCTTGACTGCTTGAACATTCGCCCGAGGCTGCCGGGATTAGTTTCACACTGAGGGAAGCTGGTCATTGTCGACTTATTTCGAGATTAGGGAATCGGATCTATTCATACTTTTTTTCAGCTTTCTTTGTCTCTGTTAACCTTTGGCATGGGTATTTATGTGTTCCTTTGTTGTAGTTTTCATTCATGGCGATTTCTTCTTGCGGTATTGACATTCTGCTATTAGTGTTTTCCGTACATCATTATAAATGTATTTACTCAAGTGATTTTAATATATATATATATATATATATATATATATATATATATATATATATATATATTAGTGTACACAATTTTGGTATAAGTGTACATGCGTGGACTAATTTGTAACGCTTGTAACCCTCCTGTCGTTCTCACTGCATAATTTTTAACAGTTATTTTAATTTCAGAAACTTGCAAGCTCATTGTTAGGTTGCCAGTGTGGCTGACAGTACTTCAGTTTTCTGTCTGAATATTGCTCTGCATCGCGAATGTTCATCTTTCAGGGCTGAACTTTATTTTAACACCAGAAGACAGAAAAAACGTTTCAGCAGATGAGGCGTCTCTACTAATGCGACTTTGGTGCAAATAGCTTCAGAACAATGGCTACGATGTTGTGGTGTGAAAACAAAATGCTAAGCAGGAGAAAATCGACTTCCAGACTGAAGCTTTTCACCACAACATCCCATCCTGCCATAAGGCGCGGAAGTAAAGCAACCAGAGTCAGGTTTTGTCAACCTGGCGATGTTTGACTGTGTTTTCGAGGGAAGGAAGTAGCTGCCCTCGAAGCCATGGGAGGGGTATACAGAGATGGTAAGAATCGAGCGTAGGAGCCTTGTAGGAACCTCCTTCCTAACCTCCTTCCTCTCCTTTTCACATGCACAAGAGCGATTATGCCTTTGTGATGTGAGAAGTGAAATATGTTCCTCGCTGTAGTCGTCTGTTGTGGGATGCAGCTGGGGTGGTGATACAGAAAAGTGAAAGACATGATGGCTCTACGACCTCCCGTTCTTTCTACTCGAGAGAAGTTACAAGGAGTTACAAGGATTTGGATGTCTCAAAGACTTATTAGTCCATCCGAGGAGACATCGTATGCTTACTTATCTCTAGGAACAGGTTTTACTGTTCATTCACAGCTTCCTAATGATTTTGTCTAGCTTTCTTTTAAACTCTTCCACACTGTTGCTGTTTATAAAGAGAGAGAGAGAGAGAGAGAGAGAGAGAGAGAGAGAGAGAGAGAGAGAGTAATCTCTTTCGATGTCTCCTTCCTTAGTAGAGAGAGAGAGAGAGAGAGAGAGAGAGAGAGAGAGAGAGCATGGGTGTCAGGGGTTAGAGGAGGAGGACTTCTTTGCGGCTTGTGAAAGCATTGTTAAACAAGGAAGAGCGGCCAAGTAGCTATAACTCACTCCGTCCCCCCCAACATCCCCTTTTCTGGAGAGGAACAATGCTCCGCGGTGGAAGACGTCGAAGTTCTGTTTTGAGGGACGGGCGCTACTTCATACCATTACATGTCAAGGTCAGACAGGGCTGATTTGAACTAAACAAACAGACAAGAGGTTGCCTTCGGTTTTGTTTTCTTCTGTCCGGATGTTATACATTCTGCTTCAATGACGGGCGTGGTGTTGGTTTAGAACCTTGTCCATCAAATCATCTTCCTCTAATTGTTACTTAGAGGCCGAATTTATTCTATTCGTATTTTGCTATTTCGTAACTACACAGTTTACGGGTGCTCTTAGCAAATAACGAAAGATAGCTTTATTTAACATTTAATATTTTTATGTTCTATGCATTATTTGTTTCCAAAGTAGTGCGTTCATGACAAGTTTTGTAGATATGTTCTAAAGGGAAATGTCGATTTAGGTTATTGAATATTCGGCTGCGGTTTGTGATGCCGTAATGTTAATTTAATCGTTACGAAATGAAAGTTGTCAAAATGTGTTAAAAAGAAAATTAACCTTAGATTCTGTCACATCGTGATTAGATTATTTTGAATCTGTTTGTTTTTATATAGTTTTGATTAGTGATAACAGGTCATGTCTCGAGGGGAAAAAAAAAAACTTGCGTTGGTACAAAGAGGGCAAATGAAATTACTGACCTATTTAAGCCACTGCATTCCTTTTTTTCTCTCTCTTTCACATCTCCCTTACCTTTGCAGTTACCTCTTTTTTTTTCTTCTTCTTCTTTTTTTGCTTCCCCTCGAGACGTGAGAAAGTACCCGTGTAAAGGGTTGTATAAAATTATAATGAAATGATTTTTCAGGAGATGAACAGGCAGTAAATAGAGCGCGTGTGTGTTATAGCCAAGGATGTTATTTCATATCACTCTAAAGTTGATTAAGGCTTATCTATGTAGATATTTATCTATGTGTCAGTTCGTCTGTCTATCCATTCTTTTAAATGCTTGAGACCTGGATTCGATTTTAAATTCTACTTAAAGTTACCTTCGCACTGTATAGTCTAGTACTTATGTTTCACTTCCCCTCTAAAATGAAATCGTATTCCATAGGTATCATTTGTAGTTTTTATGACTGCTATTCATGTTCTTTCAACAAAGACGAGCAGTTCGTCGGTAGTCGGTGGGCCTTCCTCTGTGTGTGTGTGTGTGTGTGTGTGTGTGTGGGTGGGTGGAAAGTCAGCTAAAATTCATTTGCTAAGTTGCTCGAGGCAACTGGTGTCGAGCAAGAAGTAGCATGAGCAGTATTGATGTACAAGTCTTCATCCTCTTGAAGAATCTTAAGCCTACCAGCAGACATTTTAATTAGCTACACTGGAGACTTGACGCTAGCGTTCACGGTATATCCTTTGTCTTCGATGTGTTTTTCCGTTCTCGAGGTCTTCCGTTGCATTTCAGTCACAGCACCTTTATTGCAAAAGGACTTAGGATTTTCATTATTATTAATATCATTTGGGAAGTATAATTCACTATTGTGGGATATAGTGCTATCATACAAATGTTTGCATTAAGATTTATGCAGCTTTGCAAGCGCACAATTGTGATTTTCATTTCTTGGTACTGATTATTCTCATTATATAATTATTAAATACGGATTTTATTTTAAGGATCATAGTTCTCGAAGGCTCATCGAATCTCAGTTAAGTCTCTCGCAGCACCATTCGCCGGAGGCTCGACCAGTGAAAGCATATTATCGAAGAAGTAGCAGGAACAGTAGTGAGTAGTCGTAGTGAAGAGAAATGCATAGTTAGGGTGAGACCGCATAGCTTACCTAAGCATAAGCGAATGAGAGAGAGAAGAGAGAGAGAGAGAGAGAGAGAGAGAGAGAAGTAGTTATGTGATGTAGGGCGGGGGTTGCCCCAAGGCTTACACGCCAACAGACGCGCGCCCGGGCGCTCTCACACGCCGACATATTCTCGGGATGGTTCCTCTTCCCTGGTTCTACCTTTACCCGAGGGTGTTGCCTGGGCTACCACCCGAAAAGTTAATTATGTCCGTTATACCAGCGTCATATGTACGCTGTTGTTTGTGTAACTGCTGGTGGTGATGTCGAGTCTGCAAGCAGGTCAAGCCATTAAGAGCAACGGTTTGGTATTAATCTTGCCCACCAAGTATCCCCCTCCCCCCTCTCTCTACACACACACACACTCTGGATTCTCAACCCTCCTCTTTTATCCAGGCTTTGAATCGGCAAAGTGTAATCTACTAATATTTTCTCCTTATTGATAAGCGGTATCTCTTCGTTCTGTATTTCCCTTTATTTCCTCTTGTTTCTATATACCTAAGGAACACCATATTGTTTAGAAGCTTGAATTTCAAGCTCTTGGCCTCTGTTGGCTTGTTCCTTATGAATAAGTTCATTCTCCGCCATTGATGCAAAGCTTCGTTGGTTACGAACCTCAGTGTAGAGTAATCCCTGTAATCGTTATTTACACATTTTTTGTCAAAGAACCATAACGGGAAATGGTAGAGTTTCAAATTTTTTGGCAAATCAGATTCAAATTTTTTTCATGTGGCCAAACACTACGAGGACAATTTGTTTGTGTGTTTGTGAAGTATGTGATAAATGGCCTTTCCCAATGATTGAGGACTACCTCGTCGAAGCCGTCTCTCGCGTGATGTCTCTAATCAAGTGAGCATGAAGACCTTTTTTCTAACTTTTAGGCCAATATTAGGTACATAATTCAGTGAAGAGGTTCAGCTCTAAGTTCTGTAAATTTCCGTGTGGTGTTGTTTCTTTTCAAAATAGAAATGTTTGAAACAGTTCCTCGTGTTATTTACCAGATGAATGGCTTCGACGAGTGAGTTACGAAAGAAGTCAATCCTAGGGACGGGAAAGGTTCGTCATTGAGGTAAAAAATGCACATATTTACGAACATAGTCTTTTAATATATGAGCCCTTGAAAGGTTTCTTTGTGTAGGCTATGAAAACTGTAATTTAAAGTCGCCTTGCAAGAGAGGGGTCAATGTAGTAGTTCCTGAGGTGAAAATAGAAAAGTTTAGGAATTATTGTTTGCCGCGTAATAACAGATTTGTGGTGGCACACAAAACTACGTATATATTATAAACAACTCTTCGTCATAAGTGCAAGCGAGCATCAGGTGGTATTATTACCGCTAGTTTTAAATGTGAAATAATTTCACTTTTGACGGAATAGTGATCATTCACGTGTTATTTTTCATTCTTCTGTCTGTCTGTCTGTCATTCTCCTTCCATCAAATCCAGTGCTACCCACAGGAGTCGACAACATCCAATGAAAATGGTTTGGGAATCAAAATGGTTTGGGAATCTTTCGTTGCCCGAGAGGTATTATTGCACAACGAGGACGAGAGAGAGAGAGAGAGAGAGAGAGAGAGAGAGAGAGAGAGAGAGAGAGAGAGAATGGTAAATGAACTGTGATACATATGCTTTGTAAAACCAGCGGTCATATTCCCATGTGAATTTTGACCATTTCCCGTTTCTGACTCGACATTCATTAACATTCTTGAAAGAAGAGCTGCTCTCTACATCACAATGGCTTTCTTTCATGTCAGTATCACCAGTGGGGAGAGGAGACGTCATCACGACAGTGCCCGAACAAGAAGAGGCGTTATGTATTGTTGTTTCTCCAGGCCAGAGAGGAATCACGGGCGAATAACAGCTCGTTGCAACAATTTTAAATCTGATTGAGAGTTCGCTGTTGGCACGGCAAAGAATTATCTTGTTGACCCTCTCTCTCTCTCTCTCTCTCTCTCTCTCTCTCTCTCTCTCTC
Source organism: Macrobrachium nipponense (assembly GCF_015104395.2). Lineage (NCBI taxonomy): Eukaryota > Metazoa > Arthropoda > Malacostraca > Decapoda > Palaemonidae > Macrobrachium > Macrobrachium nipponense. The sequence continues at coordinate 65,701,594 of NC_087209.1, forward strand.
TCTCTCTCTCTCTCTCGATAAAAACTTTTATTAATCTTTATCGCTGGCATCCATTTAAAAGTAAATTAATGAAACGGAACATTTATTATTTTGATGTTATTCAATATTAAAACATTTTGACATTTATTTTAGTAAGTTGTCCATTACAAGTGACTAACATCATCATCCTCATAAGGAACAAAATCGTCATTGTTAATACAGGCCACCCATTCATGCCACGATCATCGCTATAATAAAGATGATAGGCAGTAAAAAAAAGCTAAATCGTTTAACCGTGAAACATTCTTGATGATGCGTCTACTTAACCGAGGAGAGAGGAGGGAACTCTCCAAGGCAGCTCCTTTTCGAAGTAAGCCCCTTTTTGTGGCTTCAGAGCTTAGTCCTGCCTCGCCTTGTGTTGTCGGTACCCAGTGGATCAGAACGTCATTTCCTCCGGCAGATTCTGATACTATCAAGAGGAGGATGGCGTGACAACAATCCACGGATTGGCAAGATGGGTTTGTAGGTTAACGATCCAAGTCTTTCGCTTGTTATCTGTTTTATTATGAAATGGCGGGAAAATGATTGGGTGCCTTGTAAGGAGACAAAAATGATTTTGTTGGCCAAGATGAAGCTAACCATTTTTGATTAAGGAAGATGATGATGACCACCACAGCTGCAACTACTAAAATAACAAGGACATAAAAGCTCTCTCTCTCTCTCTCTCTCTCTCTCTCTCTCTCTCTCTCTCTCTCTCTCTCTCTCTCTCTCTCATAGATACCCTATATATATATATATATATATATATATATATATATATATATATATATATATATATAGTATATATATATATATATATAGATATATATATATATAAAAGCGAATACCACAGGAAAATGATAGCAGAAATCCAAGCGTATCATTTTCCTGTGGTATTCGCTTATTTAATGAAGTCACGTGCATCTACTGTGATTTTTAAGCAATATTAATAATATATTTAATATAGATATATATATATATATATTATATATATATATATATATATACATATACATACATACATACTCGTATAGTGTATGTGTGTGTGTGGGAGAGAGAGACAGACAGACAGACAGACAGAGAGAAAGAGAGACAGAGGGCGGAGCTCAACGAAGAGTATCAGCGTGACGATTACCTAGGAAAACGGCCACTTAACCCCTCGACTCCTGTTGACCAGAAAGGCGACTCTGCTGTCAGATTTCGTGACCGCATTAGCGGCAGGTGAATACATCCATCCGGCCACCTGCACCATCCTTAGGATTATCCTTTCCGCCTATCGGCTGTCAGCACCCTGGTTAATCCACGCGTTGGGGTCTGTGATTACGGAAGTACAGGATTGCTTTTTATTCGGATAAGGAAAGAGGAGGAAGGAGGGAGGGTTACCTTCCGAGATAGCGTTTGTAAATCTATCTCTATGTCTGTCTGTCTGTATAAACACACACACACGAATATTGCCCTGTATATACGTTTGTACATGATTATTTTTGCTCTATAATTCAATGTATTTACGACAATTTTAATTTTGTTTTTCTATTAGCAGTGCCTATACATTATGTTAACAGTTTTTACGAATAGAATGAGATAAAAACAGAAAGTAAGTAAATAGATAAATAAATAAATAAAAAATAGATAACCAGAATAACTGCTCTCGAGGAGAGCGAAGCCGAGGATCGTATTACATCCTGACGATGTCAAGGCGAGAGAATCAAACTGCCAACTATTGCTTCTGGCTTCCGGTTCCCATTGTGAAACGGGCTGCTTCTGTCGACTTTCTCTTTCACAAGCACCCAATCAGAGACCGCCCCCAACCCCACCCCACCCCCATTCGCGTCCTTACGTTAGACCTCGTTCGGTGACATTCCTCCCATTGTGTCTTTCGAATCCCCCATTCAGTCGTTGCATACCAGCTTAGAATTACATCTTGCTACGTTTTGTACAGTGTTATGCAGCCCTTTTTTTCAAAATTCTCTCTCTCTCTCTCTCTCTCTCTCTCTCTCTCTCTCTCTCTCTCTCTCTCAACTCCAGCGTCTAACCCAAGTTTCATACCAACTACCAAGTCATTTATCGCACTTACTCATTATATATATTATATATACACCTCTCTCTCTCTCTCTCTCTCTCTCTCTCTCTCTCTCTCTCTCTCTCTCTCTCTCTCTCTCCAAGTCTTAGCTGACCCTCACCAGGGAAAGAGAACGAAGAAAAAATCGAAAGTAGAAGCCACGACAGGAAATATCACGTTCCCAGACCTCTGTCTACTTTTATACAGTTTTTGAGAAGGTAATCCTTTTCTGTCGGCTGTTCCTCTTGCCCAGCACTTACTGGCTTGCCCTAATGTACCCCTTCTCTGTAACACTACCCTTCCGTCGCCCAACTTTTACGCTTCATGCTTAAAAGTCTCTAGATTTTTGTCATCTTGTTTTCGCTCTGATCCGCAAGTGCTTGATCGTCATCGTACGTGTATATAGTACGTATGAGGTACATTGTATAAACCGTGTTCTAAACTTCTTGTTATAGTCTCTGTTGTCCTGTTTCCCAGCTTTCTGGCGTAATGTTTTCTAATTATTCTCTTACATGCCCTTTCAACAATGTTTTTTCCGTATAAACCGTTTTCTTAATCCTTTTTAGCCTCCGTTGTCCCTTTTCCCAGCATTTCTGACGTAATGTTTCTTAATATATTCTGCTTATGCCCTTTTCCACAATGTTTCTTTCCTATTACGTCTTTTCGCTTTACACATTTGTGAAAATGGTTCTGATAAGTTTTGCCTCTCTTTTGACAAAATCTCTCTGCCCTATTTCGGCCTTGTCCCGTTTGCCTTAAATTTAGTTCCTGGTCTGTATTTATTTTCTGATATATTTTGTCGATCCTTGACTCAGATGTTTTTGGCCTCTTTGGTCAACATCGTTTTTCTTGATACTTATGACTTGTTACCCAGTTCTCTTTCGTCCCCATGTTTCTTATCTGTTTTCGCCAAGTAATGTGTATTTAGAAAGTTATTTATGTTATTTTCGTTATCGTTACTTTCTTGGTTATTTTATTTTTTATTTTATTTATTTATTTATTTTTGTATACGGACAGTTTGTGCGGTGTAAGTTGTAATAATAATCATAATAATCATAAAAAGTATCATGATTATGATACTAATAATATTTGTGATTTGCATAAATTTCTTTCCATATGTATGGATGAAATGAATATATTTGGCATAAAATCTGCAAGCAGTTTTCAACCTTAGGATCTTTGTTAAATGGTCTTTGTAGTAAACTAAATATTATTCTTATAATTTGCCTCTTTGTGAATTCACCCGACATTTCTTTTCAGCTAAGTTGGTGTATTGTAGTTCGTTCATTTTAAATGTATGTACAGTACTATGTTTTGGGATCCTCTTGGAAGGCGCCATAACTTGGCCTCGTGAAGATATTTTAAGAAAATAGAAGATTTGTTTTGTATATCTGTTTAGTATATAATAACAGCTATTATTTTATGCCCCAGGGACTTATACATACAAGGTTGGCCAAACCTTGCTTGGTCACCAGAAATTAAGCACGTAATAAGGGAATGACGGACTACTTTGAGAGAGAGAGAGAGAGAGAGAGAGAGAGAGAGAGAGAGGAGAGAGAAACACATCTAATGGGCTTATGCGTTTTCTTGTCGGCCTTATCAGTACCTCACACTGCGGAGATGTTATTGTGCTTAACCCTTTGCAACGTAAAGGTCACAGTCCCCTCACCCTCCCCCCGACCCCTCTGTTCCCTTTCTAGGGCGCATAAAGTGCCCCCCTACCGAACAAAAAAATAAGAACTTCCCTGATCAACAGACCTCCCAAGCAGGGAAGGTATGAACGAGTTTACCCTACAGACTCCATCAGCTGTCCGTCCTAAAGAAAACGGAATATATGTATTTCCAGATTTCTCAGCTGGGGGTAACCTACGCGAGTGGTAACCAATACAGCATTATATAAAAGGGATGGCAGCAATTGCTGGTCTGAAAGCCCATGAAATCGAATTGACGGTTTGAGAGAGAGAAAACAGATTACAGAGGAAATGTATTCATGAAGGTAGACGTGAGGGGGTTTCATTGTCATATTTGTGGCTTTGGATCACAGAGATTTTATGATGAAACCTCCTTTGTGCTCATGGAGGCACAACACGAGCGGAATGGGTAGTACAGCAGTGCGAAGTTTGATGGCAGTTGACACACGGCAAGTCTTTGCGGGTTTCCATTTGTCATGAGTTTCACTAACTGTTTGAAGTCATTTCTTCAACCATTACCATTCTCTTAGACACCATTATGTTTGATATGTTATACTCATTTTTTTTTCTATTTAAGTTTTTTTACTTAATAGTATTTTTAAAGTTTTTTTTTTCTTATTACGATGTTTGGATGTGTTTCTCGTTTGTTTGAAGAAAGAATTGACGGTTATGGTAATCTCTCTCTCTCTCTCTCTCTCTCTCTCTCTCTCTCTCTCTCTCTCTCTCTCTCTGTTAGCGCGATACAAAACAAGTCTGTAAACATAAAGATGTAATTAGGTTTTCTGCATTTTATACCCCCATATTAAATGCACCAAGGACGACTTCCATAGTTCTAATTTTAAAAAAAATTCATACTTCTAATTAAAAAACATTTCTCCACTTATTAATTCTGCTCACGTAACGAGACTGCTACATATATATATCAGAGGAAATTTTACTATTCCCAATATTGCTTATTAGCGATCTCATGTTTTATGGCAACATTTCACTCTTCCGATCCCTGAATCACGAAAGTTTGGAACGTGATAAATGCATAAATAAATTAATAAAAGGTTATACCTTTATTTATATGTATACTGTATATATATATATATATATATATTATATATATAATATATATGTGTGTGTGTGTGTGTGTGTGTGTGTGTGTGTGTGTGTGTGTGTGTACTATGTATAAAAGGAGAGAGAGAGAGAGAGAGAGAGAGAGAAGAGAGGAGTGGTTAGAAAATACAGTCTGGTAAATCTTGGCACTGCTTTAGCACTCAGAGAGAGAGAGAGAGAGAGAGAGAGAGAGAGAGAGAGAGAGAGAGAGAGAGAAAGCGGCGCACAATTCCCGAGTCATGGCAATAATGAAAAGATTGAAGGTAGATGGTATTGCCATTGTAATAATGGCAATTAGGGGGTTGTAAATAAAACTGGTAAACTTCTTTTTTTTTCTGGTGCTCTGTATTCTCTCTGGCCAGTCACTCAAGGGGCCAGCATGACAAGGCTTCCTTTCCTCCCTTGGGTTTCCTTCCAGATAGGCAGCTGCACTTTGGGTCTGGTCTTGACCTCGAAGTGAAACTCGCATGCAGTATTTATATAAACATGCATGCACACATATCAAACGCAGACACACACCTTACACATTATATATAAACATATATATAATATATATATATATATATATATATATTATATGTAGATATTATACATGCATACACACTTATATACGTAAGTGTCTCTGTGTGTATATATGCAATAAAAATATAATTTTCCTTTCCCCCCTCCTTTTGTCATCTTCTAGTCTTATTTTTTATTTCGTCAATGATTTTCAATTTTTTGTTCTTATGCTGTGACTGTTCTTGTAAGTATATAGGAAAAACAGGTGGTGATAAACTCATACTTACATGTGTGAATTGTAGTATACAACTCTGCGGGATTTCCCCACCTAATTTCATCTTGAGCTCATAATGCGTATTACCCAGTAATCGTATTACCATGCATCTCTATAAGTTCAGTTTTATTTTCGCTACAGCTTAGTGGTACACTGCACAAACGTTAACTCTAAAAAAAATATAAGAAAAAATAAAAGAAGGTTTGATTCATCAGAAATATGGCTTTTGCTGTTTAACTTCTCTATAAAGCGTTATGCACATTTTCAGTTATTCAAGAAAGTTACAGCGCTGTTATGCGATTATTAGTTTTAGTTAGTAGATGCGTGTCATAAGCGTCTGCATTTTTTATAAACTTCGCTGACACTTTTGTAGCACTTCGTCTTTAGTTAAAAATGGCGGTAACAGTTACTTGCGAAAACTCGTAACATGTCCAAAAATAATGTTGATCCGTTTATTCCTCACTGTAGGACAACAATAAGCATAAGGGTGAAATGCGTCAATTTCCCTTAAAATACTATTCATATAGAAGATTAATATCACAGTTATTAACTGCTAATTTATGTCTTGATTGAGAAGTACACGGTATATGACGAAAAAGTGTTCTCTTCATAACAAATTGTTAAATGTTGTTATTTCTTATATTATTTAAGTTCAAAATATTCGTCGTGAAAGTTTTCCATCTTATTCGTCTTTTAGTAAAAAAAAACATCGTTAAGCTTCATCATTGTATTATATTGTTATTTGGCTTTCAGTTTCATTAGGCTATCCATGTTTATATCAAGTATTTTGTTGCTAAATTTTTAATAAATACACACAAATGACTTAGCATCTGCTGTGTTTATTTTTGACGAGGTAAAGTACTAAAAAAAAAAATCTTATGATCCTCGTGGAAAAAATCACAGCCAAAAGTACATCTTCAGGACGGTCAGATTTGGGAATTACGATGAACGCAGAAGGGTACGCGCAATTTAGACCCGGAACAAGATAGAACCAGTTTCACGACGAATATAGTTTAGTGCAGCATGAGGAGAGGTATATGTTACTTTTGTGATTTCTTGGGACATGCAAATCGCTAGTTTCGTGGATGGTAGAAAATTATCAAAACGGGTAACAGCTTTTAGAAATGTTGATTTTTTTTTTTTTTTGTGGGGGGGGGGGAGTCTCGTGCTTAGTTGTTTCAAGTTGCTCGATTCGGAATAAAATTTGTAACTAAAATTTACTTGTTGTAGTCATGAAATTTCAAAGGAAACAAAAAAATTATAAACAAATATGTTAAATTTATATATTTTTAATTCAGGCTGTATACAGAAGCGATTCAAGAAATTCCTCCACCTCTCTCTCTCTCTCTCTCTCTCTCTCTCTCTCTCTCTCTCTCTCTCTCTCTCTCTCTCTCCTTCATAACATCCTGTTATAATCTGCTGCCATGCATCACTCTCGTTTGCACTTCTCATTTTTTACTCCAGCTGTGCCCCCAGGCTCCTTGTCACACATCCGCTAAGGCGTCATGTAGTACCTCCACTTCGTCATTTCACACGCCTGTTTTGGGGCATTCACTCTTAAGAATTAAAATATATATATATATATATATATATATATATATATCTATATATATATATATATATGTAATATTATTATATATATATAGATATATATATCTATATATATATAATATATATAGTATTATATCTCTCTTTGAAATACTGTTCCCTCGTCAGTATTCGAGTATATTTTCTCAGTTGTTCACTCGGAAACTGGTGTTCATTCATGTTTTAGGAATTGACTCTCTCATTAATGGGAATCAGATATTTTGGACGCTTTTTTTTCACATTGTAGGTCTTCACTATTAAAAACATGCACTTACTATCTTTCAGGATGTGGTCCTTCTCCATTTGAAAGCATTACTTATACGCTTATAACAGTCACATTGGAGATACATTACTGTTATTAAGTCTACTTTGTAGGTATTGATCGCCACTGAATATATTCACTCTTAAATTTAGGTCTCTCCATCTCTCAATGCGCGCATTCACTTTCCCACAGGAGCTATGCACCATCTGTTTGCCAGTTCCTCGTTAATGTTAAAACTAGAATTCGTTGAGAATATAGTGTTTAAGAATCTTGGAGCAAGACAAAAATAGCGTGTTCTTATAATGTGTCAAATTTAGTACGAACAATTGCAATAACACGAAAAAAATCATCTTGCGCTACTTTGGGAAAGAGAGAATTCCGCAGATGAATGTGGAATATTATTAATTTTTATTTACCTTTTAAATGGGGGTGATTTGGGAAGTTGAGGGGATGGGGGAAGGGGAGGAGGCTGTTGCCCACTAAAGAAGACTAAGGAAAGACTGAGGAAAGAGGCAAGAGGCAAGAGGAGGCTCGTCATCCGTGGCAACAACAAAAAGGCAGGCATGACGTGACAGTAGCGGTTCATCCGCGATGCTAATTATTATCTGTTAGTACTTTCGCTTCGCCGTTATTTCCTGGAGTTTCTTCCTCTAAAACTCACACACTTCCTATTTGGTTCTGCGCTCCTCCTCTCCACATTCCCCCCCCCCCCCCCCCCCCCCCCCCCCTCTCTTTCATTTTCACTCTCGCATACGCAGCTGTTCGTTTCGTAGATCAGCTTATTTTCTTTATATTTTTCGCCAAAAGAAAATATGGCATAATTAGTTTTACATTAATGTATCTTTGATGTTTAATATCTCTCTCTCTCTCTCTCTCTCTCTCTCTCTCTCTCTCTCTCTCTCTCTGAGATAGATCAGATTTTTTTTCTGTTCTCGAAAAGTTGAAATATCAATTAATCTATTCAAAACATAAAAATGTTATACGATCACCAACACGATTTTTTCGTACTTTTACTTGTGTGTGTGTTTTCTTGTAATTATTGAGATGCGTCTATCTTTTTTACTACTTCATTGTTACTTTCTTTTCCCCTCTAACGATTTTTGCATTTATATCTCCCTTCCTACCTTCCACTTCCATCGTTCCCTCATACTTCTCTTTTGCCGTATTTCTTTCATCATTATTCTTCTCCTTTCCTTCTTTTCTTCTCTTTCCTTCTTTCTCTGTTACTCCTATCTTGTTTCCTTCGTATTTTTTCCTCATACTCCTCACGTCCTGCCTTCCTTTGTCTTTTGAATTGTATCCCTTCCTCTTCCCCTCTGTCTCCCTCTCCTTTCTCATTGACTCGTCGCTTCTCTCGCCCCTTTCTCTTTCAGGACGTTTTCCTCTCCTTTTCATTATTTTTATTCCTTTCGCTTTCATTCCTCGCTTTTCCCCCCTTCTTTTAAAACTGATTTTTTCCCTTTACAGTTTACCTACTCATCTCCCTTTCTTGCTTCTTCATTCTCCTTCTCCTCCTCTCGTTTTCCTTTACTCTTTTGCTCCACTTTTTTCCTCTCTCTCTCTCTCTCTCTCTCTCTCTCTCTCTCTCTCTCTCTCTCTCTCTCTCTCTCTCTCGTTTTTCCTTTATTCTTTTGCTCCACTTTTTTCCTCCTTTCTCCTTTAACTCTCTCTCTCTCTCTATCTCTCTCTCTCTCTCTCTCTCTCTCTCTCTCTCTCTCTCTCTCTATTTTTCCTTAACTCCTCCTCCTCCTCCTCCTCCTGCTGGAGCGTTTTTCTCAGAGGACGAGAGGCGAAATGAATCATGGACTATTATCGCATTATATGGCCGTCATCGGGGAAATTGTTTCTCTTTAATTAACATCAGTTTTTCTCGTGACAACAGTTACGCCTCTTATTATGGTTTTTCATCTTTTTATTTATTTTCTTTTAATTTCGTCTTGCTGTCGTCCCGATTTGATCCATCGTTCGCATCTATTCAAATTATAATTATCAAACTTGTTCTTTGTTTCTTAGTTTTTTTTTTTATTCCCATTTGGTATTATATTTTAGTAAAGAGAATTTTTGTCGGTGTTTTTTTTTTAATAGTGTGCAAATTTTATTCACGCGCTTCCATAGAAATAGTGTGTCCCGGAAAGGCACCCTTTACATTGTATACAGCCACTGCGCTGTCATTATTGGGTGTAGTTTGTAGCTCTTGAAAATTTAAGAAAAAGATTTCTTGTGTTTAAGCTCCATCTTGAATGGTGTATAAAAGTAACACTGTATTTTTAGACATACTTTCACGTAACTCTATTTAGAAATGCGTTGTTATGTTTACTTGGAAAGAATTATTTTGAAAAACATTTACTTCAGTTATATTTCTTAGAATAAAATCACATTTTGGAAAAGGTTCCAGAAAGTTATTTTGCTGTCAGGACAACATTGCATTTCCCAGTAGCAAAATTTTTTGGTTTGCGACAGAAATGTTGTATCCGGGGCTTACAGCATTCAAAATGAAGCACTAATTATATATTCAGCATTCTAATTGTCTTCTTCTTCATTTGGTTATAACTAGGAAAGCTAGGTTACTCAATTATGATAATGTATTTAAGGAAGTAAAGTTTTCCTTGTGTTCTCTGAACTGTATTTTATATGTAACTTCCTCTTGTGGTTGTGGTTATATGCATAGAGTAATTTTTTATGTTTTTATTTTGTATTCGTTATTTATTTTGATAATTTTTTTAAGCTATTCCAAGCTACGTCTTGCAGTTTTTTTTTTTATTAGATCCCTGTACTATGTATTTTGTCCTCCCAGTCGAAGAGATCGAGTAAAGCTTACTGTAGAGTTGCTTGTAACCAACAAATCACTTTGTAATCTGAAACCATCCGTCTTAGAACCTAGAATTTTAATGATGACACATCGTTTATCATTGACAAAGGACGAATTATTGCAGAGGAGATGCAATATTGCTGTGGGAAAGTTAGTGACACAGAACTAGTGTTGATGAAAGCATATAACTTCTGTGAAACCGATACATTAGTAACAGTGATGGATGGGGAGGTAAACAGATGGTTTGCAGTGAGTAATGGCTTTGTTATGACACGGGGAAAAACTTGCACTTCAACCTCCGTCGTTCCTTTTCTCCCAAAGGGGCCGATTTATGGCGAGACTAACTTATATAGCTGTGACATTAAGGCTAGATTATACCATAAAGTGCGTCACAGTAATTGAGACGGAAGTGACAAAATTAGTGTTTGTGGTGAAGAGAAAAGAAACTTCTCTGAAGCGAAATTGTTTGTAGCAATGTCTATTAAATCGAAAAAAAAAAAAAAGTTTTCTCATCAATATTAGTAAGTCAGACTTCTGCTATAGTAGTATGTCTGACACATTTTTCAAGTGATGTTAGGGAAATCACACGCACAGACATATATATATATATATATATATATATATTACTTTTTCAGAGACATTTTACCTAGTTTGAATACAACACAATTATCCTGTATCACAGAGAAACGCCTTCCGATTACCGTCAGTCAGAGAATCCTTCAGTAATTCCGGAACATTTTTCACGAGCATCCTGCACTGTATAGTAATCAGAGATGATTTTACCTACCAGCATCCATTAAATTGATAAATGTACATATGTGATCAAACGCAAGAGCAATCAGTTATTGCCGCAGGTGGATTCATTGACCATAAGGATAATTTGAAGGTGCATCAGCGGCAGAAGAGCGCTGTCTTCGGTAACGTCATTGTAGGTCATATTCCAACAGTCGATAAAACTGCGCCAAGGATATTAACCGTCTGATGATGTGTAATGTCAGGTAAATAAAGCAGATTCAGCAAATTTTATTTCTACATAATATGCTGTTCTTAAATCTGCTCAAGAGTGTGTGTTTGTACAAGTATTCAAAATGAATGGCTAGATGTTATTTAATTACAGGAATTACGTGAATTTTAATGATTTCATTATTATAGTTTTGATATTTTGCAATACTGTAAAGTGACGGGATATCCTTTCCTTTATTGAGAAGGTTTATGATCAGTAAAAAAAATACAGTAACGAAGCTTTGCAAAAAAAATATCTAACCTTAACATCCGTAGTCCATTTCTGTGCCATTCAGATTGTTTGTGTACTAATTACGATCTTGCCTCGACAAAGGTGTGACCACGTGTTCTGAATCCCTCTTTCTCTCTCTCTCTCTCTCCCCAAAGGCCTGGCGATGGGCATCGAGTGAGTGGCGGGGAGTCGAGTGGTGTGATGCTGCGGACGCAACAGCAGCAGCAACAGCAGCAACAGCAGTCCCCCCAGACCAGCACCACGACAGGCAGTAGAGATCTCGCTCCTTACACACAGCAACAGCAGCAGCAACAGCAGTTGAGCAAAACACCTGTTCGGGACGTGGGTGGGGGGTCCACCCCCGCCCTCAAATCTCAACCGACGCGCGATCAACCACAGGTAAGATATCGCCATTTACACTCTCTCTCTCTCTCTCTCTCTCTCTCTCTCTCTCTCTCTCTCTCTCTCTCTCTTCTATTTCATCCAGTATTCCCTTATCTCCTTTGATTTATGGCTCGTTTGAGAGTTGCTTTGAGAATCGTTAAGCAGATAATGAGAGATCGAAAAGGAGGAAGCATTAGATATTGTAACAAGTTGATTGCGATAGAATTACCCGGAGGCTTCCATGTCAGTCATATTGAGTGGTGAAGTCCCTTGCTGAGTGCCATATCTTTATCTCTATCTCATTTTCCAAGCGCTTAGTGTATCCGGTGATAAGTCATTTGAGAAGTTGTTATAGGTTTTACCATGAATTACTTAAGGTATTTCTGTCCGAGTGGACCTTGTTATCGTTCCTTTAGTTCTTCGAGTATCGTTAACCTAGTTCCACTCTCGCCTTTACTTTTCATCATTATGAGTATTAATCTTTCTAGGCTGCCCATTTTTTCATTGTTCTCAAGAAAGTTAAGTTGCAACCGTGAACTTTATTTTCTTTTTCATGCATCGATCATTGTTTTAAGTCTGTTTTTAAATAAACCAGCTGATAATTTTGATTCTTAAAAGTTTTTACGTTTTACTATACTTTGTGGTCGTGAAGATAAATATCTTAAGAATAAAGCTCAATATGTTTTTATTTAAATTAAAAACTCGTATAAAATGGACAGATCTGTTTTCTTAATACATTTCTAAGCCAGATGATGAATAATCCTTCACTGCGTATGAACACCCTTGGAAACAGGCCATCAGTCAACGAATATCAGAGAAGCGCAGACAATGTGCCATGAAATTAGCTTTTTTTTTTCTGTGTGAAGTAGCAGAAGTCATTAGTTGCTGTTGCTGTTGAAAAGGGGTAACTTGAGCTTTCGAGTGGTAAAGGTCATCGCACATCCTTGGTCCAAAAGGACTGGGAGGGTAAAAATGCTTGGAGGCAGCAATTTGGCTCCCATCTCCTCCCACAAGGCTTCAGCTCGTTCAGAACCTCTGGGTAATTACAGGTCGCACGTCACTTATGCAGAACATTTGAACGTACTACAGTAGGCCTATTTCTTTCTCGAGGTTGAGAAAAGCATGACGTAGCTTTGTTTTTGTCGTTTTCGTGTTCAATAGAGTGACATTCTAAACTTGAAAAGACTTTATACATACATTTTATATGTATGCATTTATGACATTATAAATAATTTTTCATGTGAAATATATGAAAATTAATGCAACAGGGATTTATCCTCTCTTTTACTTGCTAGTTACAGAAAACACTCGCACAATCATTTTAATTTATATAAATCATCATCTGTCTCTTGAGAAAGCGTAGCCCAATCATTTTTATTTATAACAGGTGCCATATCTTTTCAAGTCGATCCACTCATCATCTTCGTCTTGACCTGTCAACGTCATTATCCAGTTTTCCTTTGTCGCCTTCATCTACTGCCCTTACTTGGCCTGAGTACATCCTCCACTAAGCATTCTTCCCTTTTCAACCCTCGCTCCACGAAGCGTTCTAACCCTTTTCTCTGTGCAGATCGAATGAGGTCATACGCATTGCTGAGGAGACCGGCTCATGTTACTTAGTACCTCAAATCATTCTCCAAGCGCGTCCCCCCCCTTTTTTTTTCTTATTCTTCTTTTTTTGACGGAGATTCTTTCAAGTTTGAGAGAGGCTGCAATGGTACTTTAAAAATGTCATTCACCTTTAGCTTAGTGACAGGCTTTCTGGCTTATTTTAGTGTTTATGCATACGAAAGCTTTATCTGTGTTTTTCTTATGGTTATGATGTGCTCGTTTCACATTAATTTCTTTTGCAAGCTAATAATAATAATAATAATATAATAATAATAATAATAATAATAATAATTTAGATACGAAGAGCAGGAACGTGACTTCTACACTTCTTCAAATATCCACGGAATGTTTTCGTTTCTTTATTCTTTCCTGAAACGTTTTGTAATAGAGAACAATGATTCCCAGTTATTGTTTCGAGATTACTAAAGGATTCAGTCTCCTACAGTCATTCCTCCTTCCTCCTTACCTTTAGAAGCAGAGAAATCATTGTATGGGCGTTAGGTGTCAACACTCCAGTCATCTTGTGATTAATAGTTAGTGTAGCTACTTTCCATCATTACACCAGATTGTTATTTATTACTATTGTGATGTAGTCATTAGGTGTTCATGTATCTAAGATCAGTAAAGCATATTGTGTCTGTAGATAATAATTCTTTCCCCGGTGCCGCATAAACGGTGATTAATTTTTATTGTGTAAATGACCTGACTGATGTTAGGCTACACATGGTACACTGTACGAGGTTTGAATACCACTACAGTCTTTCTTTTGTCACATTAACTTGTTGTGTGTTTTGGAATTCCATGCATCATTTTTCACCCAAATACTCCAGGATACTTTTCATCTTCTCCCCAGTTGAAGAATGACCCCGTGTGCGTTTTCTTTCTTGAATGAACTCATTTTATCAAGACAGCGATGTCTCAGGACTTTTTCGATTTTCATAATTGATTTCACTCTTGTGCCGTTCCATCACTGCAGCGTTAGCTTATTTAGAGTAAAATTGATATAATTGATAACTGCATAATTGCTTCATGATATGCAAATTATGGACCGATGTATGTATGTATGTCTGTAGGGAAGCTGTTGAGTTTTCTTTCTGATTAATTGAAACTGCTGATGTAGTTATTTGATTAGCCATTGAATACCGAACTTCACAGGGTTAGTTCAAATATTGAATCTACAGGAATAGTTCTTTTGTGTGTTTGTGTAAGTATGTTGTTATGTATTGGAAAGGGAAGCAATTCTTTTGCTTTCAGCACAGTTGATTGATTTTTCTCTTAAATGAAGTCACAGTTAAGGCTTTTCCATTACTGTGAATGGTAACAGGAAAACCGTGGAAAAGATAGTCATAGCCGTGTTATTTCGCTTAATTTTTGTAGAGTGAGGGAGAGTATTTTAAATTTTTAGGATGTTAGCATTCCCGAGATTGTGACAGGATTTTAAAATGGGCAGATCGTCTTCGAATTCGGGATTAGAAAATAATGAGGTTTATTTTGAGAGACTATTATTTCATAGTAGACTAAGAATGTAATCCGTTTCAATTTAGAGGTCTGGCGTTTCCCTCGGCCTTGTCAGGAAAGCCGAGCAACTAATGAGAAAGTTTCAGTACAAGCTTCTTAAAAAAATGCAATTTCGCTTGAATTTGCAAAACTTAAATTAAATGATTGTTAGGCTTCTGGACTGCTTTCAAAGAACTTGACTCATTCTTATTTATGCTTGGAAACAAATTGCTCTTTGCCTGGGTTTTTCTTTCAAAAAACTTGGCTGATTCTTATATATGCTTGTAAACTAAATGCTTTTTGCTTGGGTTTTTCCTTTCAAAAAACTTGGCTGACTCTTATATATGCTTGTAAACTAAATGCTTTTTGCTTGGGTTTTTCTTCTCCACTTTGACTCTGCATTACTTCTTGCCAGTCTTCCCTGCATCCTAATTTCTTTGTATTGTGATCACAAAGTATAATTTTATCCATAGGCCAGTGTCTACTGATCATTGTATGCTATCATTAAACAGTTCTTTTGTTATATTGTAAGTGTGTAAATATATACTCATACATTTCCTTTGCTTTTCTCGACAGGGCCGCGGTCGAGAGGGACGAGCTGGTTCCCGAGAACGTTTGGTGGTCGCGCCTCTGAGTTTGGCCCAGAGGGACTACCCAAGACATGACTACTACCAGCACAAACCTCAGGACTATCCGAGTAAACCGCAAGACTATCCAAGTAAACTTCAAGACTATTCTAGCAAGAACCAAGACTATCCCACGAAGCCTCAGGACTACCCTTGTAAGAATGGTGCCAGCACTCCTGTCTACAAAGCCCAGAGTCGTGAGGTAGTGCCTGCCCAGAGACAGCAGTCTCCCGGCGTGGCCCTAGGCATGATGAGCTCGCCAGGGGGTGGTGGGGGCGGTGGAGGCTTACGAGAGCGGGTTGCGTCCCCACACAGGGTGACGTCCCCTCCCGTTAAGCTGCAGGAGCCCCAGCGAATGGCCAGCCCCCCTGTCAAAATGTCCGATCCCCGATCACAGCATGATTTCGGCAAACCGGACATCGTCAAGCTGGAGGGTTCTCCTGCAGGAGGCGTAGGTGTGCCGAGGCTCAGCCCAGCAGGCGTGGGAAGCCATTTTGTGCAGCAGTACCCGGAAAGGGATACCCCGGCGGCGTCGCAGGGGAATGGCAGCAATAACAGTAGTAACAGCAATGCCGTGTGGGAGGGGGGCTACCCACTGACACCGGAGAAGTACCCCGTCAATGGTCCTCCGACATCGACGTATTCGCCCCTCTCCTTGACGGCCCTCCACCTTCAGTCCTCTCCCTCCCACGGGCATCGGGTATCCCATGACCCCCCTGAGAAGGTCATAGACGCCCTGGAACAGAAGAAAGACATAAGTTATACTTCCGGGAGCAATAACAACGGCAGTCCAGGACTAGACGATGCAATGGACGATAAGTACCGTGAATACCCGGCAGAGAAGGACGAGGGTGACCCGGAGGTTCTGGTCGACGGCTGTGACCTCAAGAAGCTGGCGGAGGTCACCAGCAAGATGGCGCTGACTGTCTTGCCGGACGATGTCGACACCTATAACGAGCTGAATAAGCATCACCTCAACGGCCACCTGAGTGCCCATCTGGAGCACCTCGGGAGGCCTGCGGGGCAACTCACACCGGAGAGCACGGACTGCGGCTCCCTCAGCAAGAGTTCCTCCGACGGGGATAACATGATGAATCGCAAGAGACCGCCCACCAAGCTCAAATCCAAGAGGCGCAACATCCTCTCCTTCCCGCACCATCTGTCCGTGGATGAACTGCGCGTCATACAAGTAAGAGTCGTCCTGTTCGTTGGTCCTTTCAAATCACTGTTTTTGAAATGTGAACTCAACTTCAATCGACCATTAAACTACTTCTGACACTCCTTTATTCACGTGTCTTAATTTTTTTTCTACTTATTAAATTTACATTTTACATTTGCATAAAGGCACCTCCTTTATTTGTATTGAATGCTGGTTTCAGAATTAACTTTAATCATAACCTAGTTTTGAATCATCTGGTCTCGTAAAATTTCTGCAGTTATCCGATCTGTCATATTATAGTATGCCAAGTGAAGGAGGAGCGGACATTCGCACAACAAATCATCGGAGAATGACTCGCTATTCTTTTTTCAGTTTTCAGTCTCACATTTATATATGATTATGTCGTTATTGTATAAAAGTATTCATCTTTGTACCTGAACAGCACCTTCCAGTGTGCATGTGTTTATTACTAGTCATAAGTTGCAAGTATTTCTACGTTACACATTTATAATCTTTTAATTCCAGCTTGCGCACTTGTTTTCAGCTTGAGAGGAACTGCCTTATTCTTTATTGCTTCCTGCATTGGGTTTTATTTTTATGCAGTGGAGTCTCTCTCTCTCTCTCTCTCTCTCTCTCTCTCTCTCTCTCTCTCTCTCTCTGACCTTTGGCTCTTCACTTGTTTGCTCATATTTATAGGAAATATTTCGTATACTGATTATTATCGTTCACTACAGGATACACTTCTTTTTATTAGTAGATTTTTTATGTGTCGTCCGGGGTGTGTTCAGCAATGAAACAAAAATAAAGTGTTCCATTATCATTCATAACCTACGAACTGGAAAGGACGCAAGATGTTTTTGAATGTAACATTTATTGAAAAACCAAAATGAAGATGTTTTGAAGGAAGGAATTATGGTAGGCATATTAATGGGCTGTTACAAAGTGACTGTTATGTAACACTTCACATTCTCATCTTCGTGTGCAATAATGTTGTTGTTTTTCATGAATGTGTGTGTGTGTGTGTGTATATATATATATATATATATATATATATATATATATATATATATATATATATATATATATATATATATATATATGTATATATATATATATATACATATATATATATGTGTGTGTGTGGTATATATATATATATATATATATATATATATATATATATATATATATATATATATAGGTGTATATATATGTGTGTGTGTGTGTGTTTGTGGGTATATATGAATCAAATTTATTGTTGAAATAGATGTTTAATGTATGAATATATGAGTAATTCGATTAAAAAAAAACATGTCAAGAATCTGACCAAATCGCGGAGGCCTTCCCAGACATTCTTCTCCAAACCTTTTTTAGGCAGTCTTCTTTTATTTCTTTTTTTCTAAGACAACGCTTATTCTTTCAAAACCCTCGTCTTCCATTGAGCTCCATTTTCTCTCTTCCCGTTCGTGTCCGTATTTGAATAACAATGCTTTATTATGTTTCTGTAAGGACGCCGAAGGCCGGAGCCCTCGCCATATAAGGCAGCCTTTTGGGTTCTTCACTGGGTATTCTTATATCCCTTTTTTTTTTATGTAGGTTTAACCTTGTTTCAGTTTCTCATTATATTATAGATTCGTTTAGCGCAGTTTTAGAAGGAAGTTGTCAATTGAAATTACCTTACCTCTGATGGTCTTAGAATTTTTATGACGTATACTCGGAGCTGTTTTAGACCTCTGCCTATTGTGACGTACAATACGCTGTCATTTTGAACTTGGACTTCTCCGTGCTATATAGCTTTAAAGTTGTGCGGTGAGGTAGTGATGAAGTAGAAAAAAATAGATAATCTAAATAAATTTCTTAAACTCTTAAAAACGGTAAGGGCTTCCATTTGCAATAAATAAAATAGCATTATTATTATTATTATTATTATTATTATTATTATTATTATTATTATTATTATTATTATTATTATTATTATTATTATTATTATACAGAAAAAATACTAAATCAACGTCATAAGCAATCTTCCGCAAATCCGAGTAATCATACATAAGTAAAATCAGAGAAGAGTGTAGTGAAATCGAATATGAAAGAAATAAAGATTAACTTAAAATTAGAGGTTCTAGTGTTAAATATTGCTCTATTGTACCAGTTTCGTCCCCTCCTATGGCATCCGAAGGTTACGAATTACACCTGAACTCGGTACCGGCCCATTACTTCTACTCTGCAATCAGGATCTCTGATGTACGGGAAGACCCACGACCATTAAATGGTTGTTTGTAAACGGGTATGATACATAACCAATGTCGCTTGGTGGTAAGAGTAGTGTGAGTGTCACGGGTACAGCCGTGGCCACCGAGAGATACAGCCCTAGTGTTCATCTTTTGATCTCGTCGTGAGTCGTTATCTTATTTTGTCATTTTGTTCCCCTAAACCAGCGTCTTCTTCCTATGTCAGGTTGTCGTGTCGAAGTTAAGTGTCTTTCTTTGTCATTTTGTTTCCTACTTATTTCTTCATCTGGGTCGATTGTAGGACGTGTTTCAAGTTTGTGATCTATTTGTGCTTTAATTTCGCTCACTCGTGGAGTAAGCCTACAAACTACTTTGTTGTTGGGGGAGGGGGGGGGGGGTTAGGAAAGACTAAAAAGGTGTTTCGCGTTGATTTAAAGATACAGGAATTTTAGGATAGGATGTTTATGATTTATTTATTAGAATGAAAACGTAACAAATAAATAATGTGCATGTTAAACAATACAGAAAAAATTACAATAGAATACAGAGCATTTATTCTAATTTTCGTTGGTGAAACAACGCTCTATTTGACCCTACATTTTAGTCCACTCCCGTAGTAGGCTGGAGGTCGGATCACGCCTTGTTTTTACACAGGTTTGTTGGTGGTGTTTGTGTTCTGTATAGCACATTTTACCAGTTACTGTAATGATGCTTTCTTGTATATGGGACATATCTTGTTCTATGCGTTAATGTATGATAGACATTGTGTTTGTTGCTTCCCAGATGAGTTTGTTTGTTAAAGGAAATAGGTTAGGAAAATTCTTCGATAGCGTTTGTTTATTTGTATATTTTTTTTGTTCTGCAGCGATGACAGTAGTTTTTTTTTAGTCTGATCATTTTCTGCTCAATTCTGCATGTCTGCGCGCCTTGTAGCTGACTAATAGTGCTTTATCATTTTGGTTTTAGGAAAGTTACATTGATTAATGCGTTTGATTCTATCATTATCAAAGTTATAAGGTTACCATTATACTCTCTCTCTCTCTCTCTCTCTCTCTCTCTCTCTTCTTTTCCTAGCAACAAATCGGCATACGTAGGAAGTGAAGGCGTAGGGAGAAACCCACGCCTGCAACATACAAAGCATGATTGATAGGCAGCGATCTGTTAGTTATCAAACCCACCCAACCACGCCGACGGCTTCCGCCTCTTTTCGTAAGTCGTCTCGCCCGACGTTCCCTCATTCGGCCCAGCTCCTAACTAATGGCATCTTGCATCCGCAAATATTCATGACATCATCGCAAGGTGCCTCACGACAAATAGGAACAGGGAACTAATGGTACCGAAGAGAGTGCCAGATACCCAGTCACTCGCCGTTATGGCGTTTGTAATGGAGGGCCAGGTGTTAATTGTCGGTGGCTGGTGGTTGCGAAGGAGCGGCTGGGTTGGTGATAATCGATCTCGTTACATTTCGTCCTATTTCCGGTTCGGTTTTGTCATTGTAACTGAAACTTCATTATTGCTAGTGTTCCGTTTTAAGTTTGCGGGGAGTTTTGTGTGACAAACTTCTATATAGAGATGTGAAGGCCTTGCTAAACTTCAGTAGAGATGCGAATGTCTGGCATAACTTCTCTAAGAGATGTGAAAGTCAAGAGGCAAGTCTGGAAGATGATTTGCTCTCTCTCTCTCTCTCTCTCTCTCTCTCTCTCTCTCTCTCTCTCTCTCTCTCTCTCTCTCTGTTCATCAGTTCGCTCATCGTGAGTGGTCTGGATACAGTTATGTCACTTGCGAGTAAATGAACGTTTTTACTTTTTCAATTTGGCTTGCAGAACGCCCACTAGGATTTAGAGTTGTATGCAATATTTTTATTTTTTCTTGCGTGAATTTTGACCAAAATGAACATAAAACCTACTGGTTGTCGATAACACCTCCAGTGCAATTTAAATTATATCTAACTCCAAAAAGCATAAACATAAATCATGGGGCATCAGAAAAATTTGGTAGCTAACAGAATTCTTAAATCCAGTATTACTTGCATCTGATGTGCGACGAGGTCATCGCCTTCGGAATTCAATTTCTGCAGACGTACTTCAAAATTGTATCACTTTTTTTTCTTTTTACATATTTTGTTCTTGAGCTTCTCTTTTCGAATGCTTCATTTCCGAATTCCATGACATGAATTCAATGTCGGCGTAAAGGAAAGTCAGCAAACGCTAGAAAGTACTTGCACGCTTCCCCACACCCAAATTTTTGCATTGAATATTAATGGCGTTAATGTTGAGATTGCGAAGGTAAACTCTGAGCATGATTTTCTGAAGACGAACCTCTTCCTTTTCCGAACGATCTGAATAATCTTTGGCTTTTAAAGTGGTGTATGTGTTCCAATAAACGGCGGCTAATGATGGGTGTCAGGAGATCAAATTTCAATAACGGGAGCATTTAGAATGGCCCTTAATGGAGACTGGCGTAAGGGCTGTAATGGGTTGCCATTATGATAATGACGGGTCAAAGGAAGCTACTACGGAGCGCCTTCCTCCTCCTCCTCCTCCTCCTCCTCCAGATCTTCTTCACCTTTCGCCCTTCCCCGCCTCCAGGTAGTACCTTCATAAAGGACGCTTATTTTCTCACTTTGCTCTGTTCCTTACTCCTCTTCATCGTCATTCTTTATTTATTTATTTATCTATTTGTTTGCCTTTTTCACGTTCCCTCCTGATGGAATAGTAAATTTGCATATCAAGATTGCGCATTTTAGAGTCATGACTACGAAATTGTGTGTCAAGTATATATATATATATATATATATATATATATATTATATATATATATATATATATATATATATATTATTTTATATATATTTATATATTTATGTAGTATGTTTGTATGTATAGATATACTTATATGTGTATTGTGTGTGAGTGTGTGTGCATGTGTGTGATAGAGAGAGAGTCAGTCTGTCGCAATTTGCCCAGTTTTTTATATATTCGTGTGTCCGTGGGGAGGTGTGTTAGCAGTACCGTCAAAAGCCTTTCACTTATTTCTAGTAAAGTTATAACCCGAAGACGAAAACACAAGAAACCCCAGTAAAAACACGGGGCACCAACTAGGTAACATGAATATCTATAGAGCAGACGTGTCATCATCTTTGCAGCGTCGCCAGGATTCCTACGGAGGCGGGTCATCCTCGGACGAAAACAGGTCCTCGGGACACGCCTCCATGTCCGATGGACACACTTCGTCATCACCTCCCATCGACACACTACCTCGACATGAACACCTGCGGTCGAACTTGAAGGTCGTGCCGGAGGATGAGCGGCTCTCGGCTGCTGTGACCTCAGCCGGTGCTGGATACAAGGGTGCCGGCTCTGGCAGGCGAGGTCAGCCCAGGCCACGTCATAGAGCAACGCCTTCAAAGGTAAGAAGATGAAGGGAGCCATTCTCAGGTTCATCTGTTTGGATTTGAAATACAGGACTCAATTTGGGATTTTGCCCCAGAAGATGAAGAGAGACATGTCTTTCCTTTTCTTTTTATTCAGGGGCAAAGAAACCATTCTCTTGCAGGTTTTGATGTCTTGGTATAGCGGTACATGATTTTTTTGGCTTTCAGTGCCTTTTGAAAGCTAAGGAACTGTTTATTTCTTTCAAGGATTGTGTCGTTTTATACGAATTATTTAAAACAACAACATGAGTCATTTTGTCACCTGCGTGTCAGAATGTGGTTCATCTTTCTTTAATTATCATTCTTTTAAAAATAACATTAATGCTTTCTCAAGCATGGAAATGTCTTGATTTATGAACCCTGCATAGTTTAAATAAAATATAATTTTATTTTAGTTTTTCTTATGTTATATAGCACTACAGGACATGATCTTATTTTCTTGTCATTAGTGGTTTGATGTCAAGTGTTTTTTTTAAACATATTCCCCCTTGGAATATGATGGAATTGATAACCTTCGTCATTACATTATTTAATTAAATGACTGTTATAGTGTCCTGTTAGTCAAAATCTGCATTGGTCTGCAAGGAGAATTGTTTTTTTATTTTCTACTTTGCTTCTGTAATGTTTAACTTACCCTTTTATCACTTGTAATTCACGCCTTTAGTTTCAACTCCTTTAAAAGAAAAAAAAACGAACTTGAAATAAGCCAGCTGGTAATTGTTTCTTTAGTGATTTTTATTTTACCTTGTTTTATTGCGTGTCGTTTTTTCCAAAATCAGACTGATAAGCAAAACCCAGCTGATATAAGAAAAGAAGGAATAATGATTAGGATGCTCATCCGGAAATGGTCTGTAACCCTATTAGGTAACAGTGCAGTTCCATTTTCATTTTTAGGATCAAGGAATTGGAAGAAACAAAAGAGAGCCCTCCCCTCCCTTCCCTTCCTTCCCTTCCCTTCCCCCCTTCCCTTCCCTTCCCTTCCCAACTCTCATTCAAAGAAACTTAAATGAAAAGCAGTACAAATTGACTTGGTGTGATCGTAGCTATTTTGAATATCAAAATATGTGAAACAGGAGAAAATCACTGTATATTTGAAATAACGAAAATCTTTCCTTAAAAAGCTAAATTAACGGATAATATATGTAAGTTATGCGACCTACTTTTCATTTGTAAATGTCTAGACATAAAAATACATGTGTTATTTCAGCAATGTTTGACAGGTTTCTCACATTACTAATGTATATTTACATTTCTGGCACGTAATGAATTTCCATTTTTCCATTGTTTTATTATTTTTAGGAATACGTACATTGATTTCTAAATAATCTCATTATTTCACCCACTTTCCGTAATTGTTTTCCTTGGATTTAGCATTTGACACATTTGGTTCATTGTTCACTTCAAGGATGACCTCTGCCTCACACTTGAAAGCGCTAGTGGCCTGGAGGACATCAAGCAAGCTATCGAACAGCTTACAATGCGTTCTCAGGGTTCAAGGACCAGCTATTCTACCTCCACTTATTCTTCTATGTCTGGCTCTGAAGGTGAACCTGTAAGAAGGCTGATGAGACATTCGTCGCTTGAAACAATCAACACCAATGTCACTTCAGCTGATGAATTTGTCTGGGTTGATAATCATAACAGGTGAGCTGTTTTCCTCTCTCTAGAAATTGTAGGAAGGATGCAGAGAAAAACTAGTGGTCTACTCTTAATTGTTTCATTTAATTAATTTATAATTTTTCATAAATTAATAGAATGTTAACACTTTCACCATAACGTGCTGAATTCATTTACGTACTGCCTTCACCGGTCACTTTTATATGGCAGTAGTATCAGAATTTATGGAAGTTCAGTTCATTGTAGAGTAGCTTATTTTTTCTTGGATGTATATAATTAACAAAGGAAATTAAAAAAAAAAATAACTCGTGCCATCCTGTAATCTAGTGAAGTAGTACGTGTGGGAAGTGACTTCTGTATTTGTATTTTATTGTTTTAGGTATTCCCTTTGTTTTGAACTCTCTCCCAATCTTATTGAAAATGAAGACCATTGATATTAATTATAATTTTCGTCAAAGAAAATTTCCCCATGAGCTTGTCAGTCCCATTAACCAGGAAGGCATTTCTTTTAGTATATTATTAAAGCTTCAACTTCCTAAGTTCCTTCAAAACAACTTTTCACACTTCGTGTTATGAAAATGGGAATTTCTGATGATGGTAAGATCCATTACACCAATAACATATTTATTTTTACTGTTTACAGTACGTATATCATTATATGTACTTCAAAGCCTTAACATTGTTTTACATGTAACATTGTAAAAATGTACTTGTTATTTTATTATTATTTGCAAATTTTAGGAAATCACCAACCATTTCTTTTTCCAAAATCAGACTAGTTGAGTTGCAGCAGCTTCCATGGAGTAACCATGATGTGTTACGGGTAGTTCAGCAGGGCCGTGTCAGGGAGCAGCTGGACAGGGTGTCCATGGAAGCAGTGCCAAGACTTTCCTACCTCCTTCAAAGAGCACTTGTAAGAGTTGCAAGAGAGGCCCAAAGGCTTACCAGGCCTTTGGCTATGTGCAGTAAACAGGAGGTATCATCTGCTCTTAAAATTGTGTTATCGCCAGCCCTTGCTGATTCTTGCATTAAGGTAAGTTGATGTTGTTTGTGTATATCATGATTATTTTAGTACTTATTATTTTTCTACATAATGAGGTGTTTTGAAATGAAGTTTTCTTGGTAACAGAATTTATAAACATTTTACTCATTTGTTCAATTGTGTTATAGGCATGTTTAAGGGCAGCTGCCATGTACACTGTGTGTGGCGATCAGTTGAGACAGTCCAAAAGTGCAAGAGCCGGCCTTAATCTCTCTGTAGGACGCTTCATGAGATGGATGTGTGATGTGCGGATTGGAAAATTCATCCATGAGTAAGTTCATATTTTATACATTACATTAAATATTTGCTTTCTGTTTGGAAACTATTTGGATGTTTGTCTGAGACTTATTTTGACAGTTTCAGGTTGTATAATTCTGTATTGAACTTAGGCATTGCTGACTTAAGGTTGAATGTGACCTTTACAGGTATGCTGCAGTTTACCTTACAGCAGGAATGGAAAATTTGTTAGAGGAAATGGTTTTACAATGCCTTCCTGCTGAGGAAGACCACATGCTTACTGCAAGTGTATTAGAGCATGCTATTGCAAACAATGGTGACCTTTGGGGGTTACTGCAACCGTATGCTCACCTTAATGCTGGAAGGACTGCCACAGGTATATTGAAAAAATTCTTTTGTTATCATATGCATCATTTTGATGAGATTAAAAAATTTGTAAGACATTATTCAAATAGTACTGGAATTTTGATTGGATTTCATTGCATTACATACTTTCTCAATGCTACTTAGATTTCAACTAGTAGATTTTATGTCCACTTTAACATACATACTTCTTCATTCAGAAATGTTTTCATAATTGTTACAGGAGCATTGTGTTTGCCAAGATGGGCAAGCACCAATAGCATCGAGGCATCCTCTGGTAGTGGAGGTTCATCGACAGGGGCTAATAGAGGTAGTGGTGGAAGCGCAGGTTCAGGAAGTGGTGCTGGTGCGGGAGCTACATCATCAACGCCAGTCGCACAAGGAGGAAATGATGGAGTTGGAAACTGTAACAGTAGTAGTGGTCCTCAACCTTCAAGATGCTCATCAAGTGTTACATTAACTCCTGAAGAGCACACAAGAAGTAGCAAGGTAAAGAACGTTTGTCAGAATGTTCAAGTCAAAACAAAACAAAAATTTTATATAGAATTAAATTTTTAAAAAAACATATAATGTTGTAGTAACAGTGACTTCCTGTTTGGTTTATTTAGTTTAAGCTGTTTGTTGTATGTATTGCAAATTATAGAGGAGAATTTTTGTTTTTAGCAGTAAAAAACATTGTACTTTGCAGACACTTGAGCAGTCCCTTTTAACAACATGTGTTGGATCCTTAGCTGAACTGAGTGAATTGTTAAGTGTTGTTGCTCTTCATCATCACAGAGCTACCAGCACAGCTTCTCCTTCTCGTGCACAGGTAATTAAGGCTTTGTGCTATTGTGGGGAAACATGTTGATGAGATTTATATTGTTGCCAGTATTTTTGCAAATTATTTACGTACATTTGTTTTCTAAAGGAAGTGTTTTATGATACCAAAGTTGTTTTCAAGAAATTTAATGAAATTTTCCTTAATTATATACCAGAGAGTTTTAAGGATTAAGAGTTACGTATTTCATCAAAATCTGATGAAAATTTTTTTCATTAAGAACATATTACTGATTTGTTACAGAATACATTTGACCCTTTCAGTCACGTATCCTTTACAAGTTCTGTGTCCCATAGCTAGAATTGTGATAAGCAATATTTTACTGTGTATGCTATCAATAAAGTTATTTTCCATACCATGATACTCACTCTCAGGGCATTTTTAAAGTTTAATACTTGTACTTTATTAAGTGATTATGTTAAAAAAATACATATGTAAACCAAAGGTCAACATAATTATTTGAAAATCACCAAAAAGATTTGTCAGTGTGTCCTAAGTGACCCTTGTTGGATATTGGATGATGCCCTAGTGTGGCATTGGAGATCCAAAGGATTAATCATTCTTTTATACTTTCAGGTAACATGGGGTCCTTCTGCTCTACATGCATTGTTTTACTTTATGCGCTGCAGTCAACTTGAGCATGCTGAGCATGCTTCTCGAGCACCAATCCAAGAGTTAGTGTATGAGAGGCCTTATATTGTTTTACCACCCATTCTGGAATGGGTCAGAGTGGCTACTGCACACACCGAACATCGACATTCTACTGTTGTTGACAAAGATGATGTTATGCAGGCTGCTAGACTTTTACTTCCAGGTGTAGATTGTCCTGTCCGAATGATTGGGTAAGTTGTAGTGTTTATTTTCTGTTTGAAAATTTGTGATGGATTTTTTTTTATACAGTAAACCCCCAAGATTTGCAGGGAATGTGTCCCACACACCCTGCAAATAGCTAAAATCTGCTAATAACTAAAACCCCTCTAAAAATGCTTAGAACTGTCTATTTTGATAGATAAAACACAAAAATCTAAAAATGCTTATACATACCCAAGTATTTTAATAGTTTTATCACAAAAGGTACATTTAGTCATGAAAATTATATGAAAATACAGTAAACAGTGGATATATCTCCATGAAAAATACTGTGGAAAGACAAATTTTCCATGAATAATGTGTATACATGTTCCAGAGAGAAATCGCAAATCAGTAAGTCCACAAATTACGAGCCTGTGAATTCAGGGGTTAACTGTATACATTTAAATTCAGACCAAAATAATGTCAGGAAAAGATGGCTACATTTTGTATATAGTTCTTGAAAAAGATGTGTTATTTTGTTTTCAAGGTAATGCATACTGTATAATGTAAATCATAATTCAGTTTCCTCTTGCAATTTGCATTGTCAGTACTCTGATCTATTACATCCAACATTAAATGGCTGTACACTAAATACAAATTTATCTTACCAATGGCTATTTTTTTACTGTGGATTCAACAAGCTTGTAAGAGTTGAAGATACAGTATTAATATGATTATGTATGGTATTAATATGATTACGTTGGAACATATACAAAATTTAAGGGGAAAAAATTCAGCTGTAGGATGCTGAAAAGAATATGTATTAGTCCTCCAGTGCTGTTTGCAAGGCACACCGATGGCAGTGCCTGTTGCCTGACGCAAGTAGAGAGGCATCAGTTTTTTTAATGTATATGCCATAGTCCCACTACAGCTATATCTTCATAGTTACCTCACTGAGTAGCTTTAATATTTTATTGACTCTTTTTGAATTAGGGTATACATTTGACATTCATAAAATCCTTGTTTGTAAATTTAGCATTATGCAAATTGCTGAAGAAATTATTTCCTCATGGTCAATGAATATTAATTAGATAACTTTAGTGATATAGAGTATTATGATTTAGAAAGGAGGAATTTGAGATTTCTAAAATTTTTCTTAATTCTCATTAGCACTGTGTCACCATGATGCATAATGTTTTATTTGTTGCATCACTTATTTTCAACTGTAGCATATCAAATTGTGCTGTTGAAGTTTATAACTGTATTGAAATAAGTATAATATATAGAGTTGTAAGGGCAGTGTTGTATGTATTGAAGTAATCTGCTGAAAAATTATTAATTTCTGGATAAAAGAAAGACTGAATAGTACAGCTAAACAGTAAAGTGTATAAGAAACCAAGTGCATTGCTCACTTGACTATTTTTCAAAGAAAAGTTCTTGATCCACAATCTTTTATGCTTCATTAGTCCTGGAACCATTACGCAACCAATAAGCTTACTTGAACTTTAAACTGTAACAGTGAATTGAATATATGATAATAACTTTCTTGGAAATTCAGGTATGAGGAACTAATGTGTCCCCGTCGTCAACTGGATGAGTTGGAATGCGCCAAAAAGTTTAAAGTTGACCTCGCTTTCAAGATGTTATCCTGTGGGAGGACAGACCTTGTTCCACATGCATTACAGCTGTTGCCAGCAACCAAAGTAAGGATCTGGATTGTTTTACCACTGTTAATTGGTTTTGCCAGTTATAATTGCATTTATATTGGAACTATAGGAAATTAGAAATTACATATAAGAAAAAGTTTCGTAAAACATCTACTGCAGTTTTTTTTAGTTTCTCCGAGTGTATATTTGTTCAGCATTATGTATATTCTTTTAACATTGCCACATAAATGCAGTAATCCAGTATCAATAGAAAAATATTCAGGTATTACACCTCTCTTTTCACTAACCATGTAGCATAATGGTCTTGGAGTGATATCCCCCGTAAGGCATATGATTAACTAGTTGTTTGACTTCCAGTGAATTAGGAGTTAGCCTCTTGATATGTTTTTGAATAATGATTTTTATACAGACAATATTTTTTATCTAAGGGAATTAGAGTAAATTGTAGCTTGATTTACAGGTAAATACAGTTAATGAGTATGGATTAACACCCCTGATGTTGGCATGTATTCGTGGTGATGAACCAATGGTAAACATGCTCCTGGATGCTGGAGCTGATGTTGATGCAGAAACACCTCCAACTGGCCCAGCATACCTAATGGCTAACCCAGAAACCCAGCATTGGACTGCTCTTACATATGCAGCTATTCATGGACATCTTAATATTGCAAAAACTTTGTTGGAGAAGAATGGTAATGTAGAAGGTGGAGCACGGCTAGCAGAAGAGAAATGCACAGAAACACCATTACAGGTTAGTGTGAAAGAGAACCACTTGATGGATTGTAGTCTGATATTATTAACTAGCTGCAAACAAACATTCATTAATTGTCAGTTGTATAAAGATATATGTAACATATGGTATTCACCTAGATGCTAATTTTGTTACTAAGTTAAAATAAAATTTCTGTTTTCTGTTTATTCCAGGTTGCAGCAGCAGCAGGTCACACAGATATGATAGCCTTGTTATTGACTTACGTAGCCAATCCTTACCTGTCAACACTGATGAAAGACTCTCTCTGCTATTCTGGGGCTGCTCAAAGAGGCTGCTATGCTGCTATTGCTGTTGCTGCAGCACATGGCCAAAGACCAATACTCCACAAACTATTGTCCCAGCCGCAGGTATGAATAAGTAAATGGTGTTCTTAATTTGGTTATGCAAAAAGCATGGGAAGAAGTTTGATTGTAAAATGTTCAAAGAATTTGAGCTTTTGTTAAAGTCTGAGGATGAAATATCAAATAGCAGCGAATATGCTACTGTACTATGAATATATAATCATCATAAAGCAAAAAATGCACAAATTTATACAGTCTAGTTAGACAAAACTAACAGTACTAGTTTGTTTCCACAAAGCCATTGACAATTGTTGTTTGGGAGTTGTTTCACTTGTTGTTGCATGGAAGCTATTGTGGTATGATAAACAGAAAAACATGACAAATTGATTGCTCTTATTTAGTATACACTTTCATGATATGCTTCTTTTACAGCATGCATCAGCTCGAGAAGTGTTGTCTTTGGAAGAAATTTTAGCAGAGGGGGCAAATGGCAACACTTCTGATAGAGATCGTAGACCAGGACGACAGATGTGTGTTGTTGATGATCCATTAGGACGAGGGAGTTTAGCATCTAGTACCTCAGAGTCATCACAAGTGGTCAAGTTGACAAAGCAACAGATTAAAACACTCCAGGAGGCAATGTACCATTCAGCAGAATCTGGACATCTAGGTTGGTTGTTCATCTATCATTATTTTTGTTTAAAGACATTCGTACCCATCAGTTGCAGGGTTCCTTCATTTAATAATAATCTAAATTCACTGTATACATATATCACCTGCAATAAGCTGAATTTTCTTTTTCTAGATTATTGACTGTTTCCAGCATGTTTGTGGTTAAATGATCTTAACAACTAACTGCATGAACAGTTTGTCTTACTGCTAAACTTAGATCTATTATTATCCCATTACTGTACTGTTTTTAGTCACTTCAGTTGTTGTTTGTTGGGTAGCTGCTTTCAAAAGTGTTTAAATTGTGTAATGCCACTTCCTATATTGAAAGTTACTTTGCCTACCCGTTATACTACTTGCTTTAGTGGTTATGTGCATACAATGATTGTATTTTAGTGTATGTAATCATCATGTTCCTGTAGGAAGCAAGGGAGTAAAAATAGAAATGCAAGATATGATGGATGTTACAGTGGGACATTGGGTTCAAATAGTATCGGTTACATTTTTCCACGCTATGGGACATACATTGTTCAAAGTGTTCTTATCTTGTGAGTCATTTGAAGCATACAATTATATCCAAACTTTCATGCCACCAGTATTCACCTCCTTGAATGCAAAAAAAATTTCATATATCAGTACGTTAACTTCTATTGTCATTTACGGGAGGTGTTCCATAAGAAATACAACATAATTTTTTTTCTCAGCCAATTTTTGTTTAAAAAATGGTGCATTTTTCATGCAATATCTTTAACCATTCCTGCATTGTCATGTGTTTTCATTAATTTCCAAGAGATGGCTACAGCATAATCAGCTATCAAAAGGACATCTGTAACTGATGTGTACATTCCAAACAAGGAGCAGTGATAGAATTCCTTTAGGCAGAAAAAGACACTTAGAAATATTCACAGGGGCTTGTAAAATGTCTACAGATACCTGGCAGTGGATAAAAAGCACTGGGTGAAATGTCTATCATCATCAGGACATGAAAATCTGTCTGATTTCCTGCACCCTGCTGTGAAGTGTGCAATAGTGGAACTCATGGACACTGTTATTTGAGGTGATCGGGGAATCACAATTAAATAACGCTGTTCAACTTGAAGTCTTAGTCACTAGTGATTGTCCACAACTTGGGTATTCAGGTTTATGCCCTCTTGCTTGATCCGCACATTCCACCATTACAGGCGTCACAGCAGTGTGCAGCCAGCCATGGCATGGGAGATCATACAGAATTCCTTGTCCTTCTCCTTCTGAAGGTAGACACTTTCCCCAATGATTCACAGTAGTACTTTTATCCATTGCCAGGTCTTTTTAGACATTCTGCAAGTGCCTGTGAATATTTGTGACTGTCTCTTTTTCTCCCAAAAGG
This sequence comes from Macrobrachium nipponense, assembly GCF_015104395.2. Taxonomy (NCBI): domain Eukaryota; kingdom Metazoa; phylum Arthropoda; class Malacostraca; order Decapoda; family Palaemonidae; genus Macrobrachium; species Macrobrachium nipponense. Next base: position 65,733,697 of record NC_087209.1, read on the forward strand.
GATTCTGTCACTGCTCTTTGTTTGGAACATACCACAGTCACATACCGTACCTACTTTTGATAGCTGATTATACTGCAGCCATATATGGAAATTAATGAAAATACTTTATATAATCAGAGAATGAATAAGGATGTCCCATACAAAATGAATAAAAATTGACTGAGAAAATAAATTATGTTGCATTACTTATTGAACACCCCTCTTATTTTATGAACAAGACTGCTAGTGGCAAAAGATCACTGGTTGAAGAATAAAGAAAATATGTTGCATATATGGATATACAACGATGCATAAAAAGGTGTGGGACTTATGATACATGCCAAATAATGAAGAAGTCCTGTTTACTTTGGAGGATTTGATGTATGAACTAGGGCTGCAAAGTTCACAACTTATCAGCAGCCATTTTAACATTGTGTTTTCACAATTTAACATAGTATTCAGATATCTTAATTTGTTAAATTTTAGCTTGCTACTCATCCTTCATGCTATAGGTTTGCTCTGCTGATAAAATTGAGAGTAATAAACCGCTAAAGATAAGCTATAGGTGTCAATATGGATATTATGTGCCTTATTTTAAATGACTTGATGCTGTCTAACATGTTATTGGTATAAGATTCCGTATTTTCTGTTACTTGTTCATAACCTATTTATTACTCATTAAGGATTTAGACAAATTTTGTCAACAAATAATTTGAAAATATTGTGAAAATATTATTTATTCTGAAACCCTGTTGCTCAGTACTGATTTGTAATCATTTTGTTCTCAGAAATGACTTTGGACTTGAGGAATATGGGGGTGCCTTGGACTTTACATTGTTGGATGCATACCCTTGCAACAGCACATGAGCACCGGTTAGAATCTATCATTGACCAGCTTCTTCAGGACTTTCTCCAAGTTTGGCCGGATGATTATTCTGCTCAATTTGTTGATGAATGTTTGCCACTACTCTTCAATATATTTAGATATAGCAAGGCAAGTTTGCAAATAATTATGAGAAATAGACATGGTGTATTGTTCCAGCTGAACCATGGATTTTAGCATAGTATGCAAACATGGAATAAGTAGAAATACTGACTGATGATCCCTGCAAATGGAAGTGCATATATTAGTTCACTCAGCTGTTTATCCTTCAATATTGGACATTATTATCATCATATGAAGCGATCAAATAGGAAACTGAAAACTTAGATTTTATTTCAGTTAGAAATAATTAATTGACCTTTTTTGTTATGCACTGCAATTGTTTTTTATAAAATTACTTATTTGCAAATGACTACATGTTTAAAGATAGATAAGGTACCAGTAATATCTCTTCATTAATCATTTCATAGTTTTATATAAAAATAAAAAGAACTATTTACTATTCATTTGAAGTACGCTGATGTTATAGATTAGGAAGCTTTAGTCATTTAATAACTCAAGTAATCAAGAGAATTGAAAATCCCAGTTTTTGACAAAATTAGGTAGAATACATTATTGCATCAGAGGAACCAATATTTGTAGCTGCAATTTATTTATTTTTATCTGGTATAATTAATATGTTATGGAAATTATTATGAGCAGCTAGTACTAATTTTTATCCCCCCACCCCTCACAGAATGAAGGCACTTCATTGCTCCTGGCTGACATTTTCTCTTCTTGTTATGGTAAAGAACCCATAAAAGAAATTCGTGATACAACCATATCTGGAGGAGCACGGATAGATCCAAAGTTTGTTAATAACCCAGAATTATCAGATGTGCAATTCCGGGTTGAGGGTCGTGTCTTCTATGCCCATAAAATCATCTTGGTGAATGCTTCGTCTAGGTTTAAACAGATGCTCAGCTCCAAGTTTTGTGAAGGAAATCCTCCAATCGTGCAAATTCATGATATCAGATATGATATATTTGAGGTGGGTTTAAAAGTTTCCTTTTTAAATAAAGCTACAAACTAGGATTACATTTTAATATATAAATGTGAAATATGAAATTAAGAGTGTGAGGGAGATTTTGTAGTAAGTGAAGATGATCAGCATCACTTCAGAGGTTGTTTTTATTTACAGCTTGTTATGCAGTCTCTGTACAAAGGAGGCTGTGAAAACTTAGAAGTTGAAGCTGGTGATGTTCTTGAGCTTATGGCTGCTGCAAATTTCTTCCAGCTTGATTCTCTTTTACGCTATTGCGAGTCAAGATGCTCTAAATTAGTACTTCTGGATAATGTTGTTTCCATGTACATACATGCCAAGGTATGTTTATTTTTTTTTCTACTAATAAGAGTGTTAACACGTAGCAGAAATGCACAAGTTCTATAAAAAAAACATAAAATAAAATTTTGCTAATAACTACAATACCAAAGAGAAACCTGTACAAGAGTAGTCTGTTATCTAAAAAATAATATGACATGAGATAAAAATTATTACAACAGTGCCAATGATTGAGTAAATGCCAAAGAACTAGTACAATTATGTGAAAAGGGCTAAATTTCAAAACTATGGAAGGAGAAAAAAATTTACTGCTACTTTGAATTCAAGAAAAGTAAAAGGGCCATAATAAAAATCTGCTTAATTTCCTTTACCATGTGACTAATATAAAATGTGTCGCTCTTTATAAATAATTTTTTTTATAGATCTCTGCTGCTATCATCATTCAAGTTTTATGTAAACCATCTATTACAATATCACAATATGTGATAACTCATCTGTTTTTTTTATGTTATAATTTGAACATGGCTATGCTATTCATACAATGAATAAATGACATCACATAGTACAGTCATCTTGCTCAGCTTTCTTAAACTTAAAATTTTTCATAATCAAGATTTCAAAATCCTACTACTACTATAAATAAAATTAATTTCTAAACATTCAAACTAGTATGTCTAAAGATCTGAAATAATTTGTTCCCAAAATAAGTTTTTTTTCACACATCAGTACTGAAAAATTATTTCTGCTAGAAGTTCAGCCCAAACTTATTTTATTAGTCGTAGAAAACTAGGTATATTGAGTATAAATTTTTATTGAAATTAATTCTGAAAATGAGTAGTAGATAGTGCTAGTTTGAATTAACATAAGTTATGTTGAAATATATACAGGGTTGTAAAGTTGTAGAAGTCTTACTGTGGGCTTGTTTTGATGTTACTCTAGCAGAGGATCACAGATGACTGAGCTTCTGCTTTGATGTCATTTGGTATTGGGGAAAAAGTTCCTTTAGTCAATTTTGATGATAATTTTCATTGAAAAATTATTGAAATTAATTGCCACAATAGCAAAAAATACATCATTCTTACCAAATACTCATGCATTATAGTTTGTGGTGGTGGTGGGAAATCTCCCATAACTATAATAAATTTATATTTATTAGGTTGTTAATTGCAATGAAAAATTATTAAAAATTATATAGATATAATATATAATATATATATATATTATATATATATATATATATATATATATTATTTTTATTGCAATTAACAACCTAAATAGACAAATATATATTTCCTTATAGTTATACATATATATATATATTATATATATTATATAATATGTGTATATATATATACATACATATATATATATATATATATTTATATATATATATATATATATATATATATATATATATATATATATATATGTGTGTGTGTGTGTGTGTGTGTACTATATTTGAATTACTCCATTTTTCAACCAGATGGCCCCCCTTAGCATATAATTTGCATAGTAGATGTCATAAGCTACAGCTGTTTCAAGATGTAGGTGGCCATGCGTGACAAAATCAAATATCACACCTCTTCTTGCTAAGCTGTAATCCTAAGAGTACTGTGGATAGTAGACATACCTGCATATCCATACATAACATCATCAACTCAATCCATAAAGGGTGCAAATGGAAAGGTGAAGGGTACCAAATATTAGAGCTAACATTAAGCACTTTAGCATCTTAGGGTAATTGAAGTAGCTGTGACATTGTGATGTAGTAGAGAAGAGGGACTTTTATGACGAATTATTCACCACAGAAACACAGAAAGACTCTGAACTTCATTCACTTAGTGATTATTATTCTTGTCTAACAAAACTTATTATGAGTAATATAGCAGAAATAAAATAAGAGGTTTATAAAATATATGAATACTTTTTCTGAATTGATAGTACGTACTATATTCAAAACCCTACATCAGTATTTCTTTTACACTAATTTAATTAAGAATCTGTTTAGAAGATACTTGTCATGTTTACCCGAATAGTAATCAACTAATCATACTTACAGGTCTACAATGCTGTGCAGTTGCTTGAATACTGTCAGGGTTTCCTGCTGCAAAACATGGTGGCACTTCTTACATATGATGACTCTGTCCGGCGTCTCATTTTTGGAAAGAAGCTGCATAACCATGATGTTCTTGCTGGCCTTCTGTTAACATTACAAGCTCGTATCAAAGCTCGTTCTTCTCCTCGTGCAGGAAAAAAATAACGTGGACAAAATATAGTGATGTGCCTATAAAATATATGTGAATATATTTATTTTATGAAGATATCTGTAAAATTCAGCTGTATATACACATGAATATGGTGATCCTTTACTTGTACTGTGCAGTTTTGTATATAATTATCTTTCCTGGATCACAGCACAGTATGTAGTTTATTTCACGAGGACAAGTCTGAATATCTCGGAAACTATATGCAAGAGATTACATGAATAAATAAGAAAGACATTTTATTGTTTGTGTACAATATTGAAATTTTGTAAATATTTACTGATATATCAAAATGCAATATGAAGTCTCTTTCCTTTAAACAGGATTCACTGAAATGGCCCTTTTGTACAGAATAGTATATTGTTGGCTGATGTGTAGTTTTTAATGAGTTATTCATTGTTCTAGAGACAGAGTCTCACATTGTATAGACAAGGTTGTGGGTTTATTACTTATTCAATATTGTGTTCTCTGAACAAGTTTACTCAAAAGCTATTGAACACGCCAAAAGTAACCTCAGGTTGCCAGTCAGGAGATAATAGTATATGACCATTTTTTAATCATGCCATTTCTCAGAAGTCTTTGCTGATTGAACATATAGCACAGCTTCAAGAACATGTGTAGAAGAGCACCTTGTGTTTCACCCCCAGTGCCTTAATATGTGCCTTTTTAAATGCTGGACTATCTCAATTGAATCGTGACAAACCCTGTGAGTAGCTGCAATTGTGAAGGCATGTTCTTTTTAATAGTAATCATGTGCCTGTGGTTTAGTACATGTTTCACAGAGTCCTTCAGTAACTGAGAGTGATGCCTACTGAATTTTCTGTAGCCAGGTCAGCAGTGCCTTGGGATTGTGCCAAAATGAGTGCCAATTTGTGACCAATAGACTTGTCTATTCAAGATAGCTATCCTGAATAGCTTAGAAAACCTGTTGACATATCAGTGATACGTATATGGCTCTGAATCTACAACTTATTGGGAAGTCTGAATGCTCAACAATGTCATTCTAGTTACATATAAAATGATTTTATAAGAATATTAGTTTTAAGAGATATGGCAATTTCTGGTGCTGCTGCTTTATATAAAAGCCAAATTCTAGAATGAGCTTCTAGTTTTCAGCATAATTCAGCCAAGTCTAGCAACATGGCTTAGAAAATAAGAACTTAGGCTTCCATTCAAAGGAGCCAACTCAAGCTAAAATTTGGCTGAAAGTGTTTTTACCTTTTTTCACTGTGCTTCAGTTGGTTGTAAAGTAGGTTTTCTAAACTGTATGCCTGTGGTATACCACTGCTAAATAGAGTATACCTCACATATTAGTGATTCGCCAAGAGCGCTCGACAATCAGGAATAATGTCTGTAGTATTTGTTACTGTTATATTTTGTACATTTATTGAATAATTTTAGTGTAGCATTTTTAGAATATGTATGTTCTTTTTGTCATGAATGTATGATAATTCTCTCCTCTTTTGTCTTCAGATTTTATTCTCTCTCAGCAGCCTCAGCTCAAAATAGAATTTAATATATGTGCCCTTGTTCTACAGACATTCAGTTACTTGACATTACATCAGTTAATCAAATTCTTTCACGAAATAACTGGTACACTACTTACCCACAATCCAGTCTTAAGTTTCATGAAATAGGTGTGGGCAGAAGTACATGGAAAAATTTTAAATTAACTGTTGGAAGTACTGATTTTCAGGTTTATATTTTTTTCTCACATTAAAAGTTTGTTTCAACAAATCTATTTACTGTATACAGACACTATAAATATATTTTAAACAAAATGAATGTCTTCCAAAAACAAATTTCAGAATTCAATATTAGTTTATACTTGCTACATTAGAACTTTAGCCTTAAATTCTGAATGCACATAAAAAATATCTAATTTGGAAATTATAGAAGCAACAATTAGTATTACACTTCTGCTGCTAGTTGCATCCCCAAATCACATATTGTCCTCACAAAACCCAGTTCATTGCCCTTAAGCATTATTTGAAGTGCAATGACCGAAAGGTAGTGCTGAAAATCACTTTAAAATTTTAAAAATTATTTTGGTTTACTAAGAAATCTTTTAACTACAAGGAAAATTAGCCATATTAATGCATTATTTTTAATACAGTAACCAATTCCTGTATTTAAGCATTTCACTACTAAAGAAAATTGTAAAATTAAAATTTATTCTTTCTCTCTAGTTTTTTTTTTTTATCGAATCATGGTCAAATGATAGTGTTGAGTGAGTTAAGTTTCTTTTTAAATCAGAGTAATTTTCATGTTATCCATCATGTCATATAGACAATCATACACCATTCCTTTGTCATTACATGAAAACCCCCTCACCAACCCTTACTGTTGTACAATACCACTACCTCAGGTCTACTTGTGTTGTCCTGTGTTTGTTTATTGTTATTATTATTATAATTATTTTCTGTAAATAGTTTTCACTGCCAGCAAGAATTCTACAAGTGCCAAGCATTTCTTTGCTTTTTTTGATGCATTGGATTTGTCAAGTGCTCAAGCATTCTGATGCTCCTGAGCTGCCAGTAATTGCTTCCAACATAAAGTATACACCATTTATTTAGTTTCCAACAGTTATAGTATAACTGTTTATAGATTTATTCAGTTTTTTAATTTTTATACATTACGCCATTTAAATTTTTATATTTATATTTATTTTTATATGTAAAGTTGTGGCAAATACTGGCAGATATATTGTAGCATACTCAATCTTTTCCTGATATATAAGGCAGTTTGTAAATACTTTTATTATAACCTTCAATCCAATACTGTATTATTGTCACTTGAAATATTAAGCATTTAGTATTAGTCTTGATTTTAGGTATCTCCTGAAGGCTAAATACATCTCCATCTTAATTTTTCTCCTTTTCATATAGCTTCAAAAATGTTTCAAGTAGTATAAGCATTTAGCATTTTTTGTGTAAGCCATACATTATACAAGTTGTGTATTATTTTCACTGAATCATAACATTCGTAAATGCATCATACCCATATAAACTTCAACATTCTATGCTCTTATATAATAATGGATGCAGGGCAACTGCTTTCATCCATTTTTTCCTTCAGTCAGCAATGTGTAGGCATAAAAGTTTGTATTCCTACACCATATACCTATAGGGCATCAGGTAGTCTCAACTTTTGATTTGGTTAAATTATAAAAATTAGGCTTACTGTTACTTTATGTGAAAGGCACCTAATACTTTATTGGAATGTAGTAATTCGGCTAAAATCTACCATATTTCTGTAATACCATTTATGTAACTAATGAATTCTCCCATGGATAAGTATATTTCTTAGACTATCCATAAATTTCAGATTAATCATATAGTACTTCTCTTGTTATTGTCATTTACATTAAAACTCATTTCTTCATACTTGTCACATAAAAGCATTCAACAAACATTTTATAATGCTAACTTGTACTTTATCAAGTACAGGACTTTACTCATTATAGTGTCAGAAGCAGATTAATTATGGGGAAATTACGTACATTTCTTTCTTATTAATTTCCTTTCAGCAATTATACTCTTCTATTTATATAGTTTAAAGTATTTTTCCTTAAACACCGAAAGTACTCGTGCCTTTAGACATAAGGTTGATGATGCACTTGTGCCTTTAACCAAGTTATTTTAATCCTTCAAAAGTTCTGTACACTAGCCTAAGTTCCTATAAATCCTGCTGCATTCTTCACTCAGGTTACTTGATATTTTTTAACTTTATAAAATTTGTAATGTAAACTTCTAAATACTGTACAAGATTTCATTCATAATAATAATTAGAATACAGTTATAAGTTTCACAAACATAAATTCTACACTGATAAAGAAATAGGGCCAAGAAGTCAGATAGTATTTCCTTAACTTACACACTTGCAGTAGGTGATAATCAATGCAATATTATAGCAGGCTGTGTTTCACATCAAATGCATTTCTTACCTCCTAAGTTGGTAAGAGATGCATGAAGTCTGGATTTTATTATTTCTTTTACCATTAAGAAGGAATGAGGCAAGGACAGCCTATAGCATTACCAAAATTCGAATGTCTAAAATGCATTTCCACTTAAAATTAATTTATTTATATTTCTTCCAAAGTTTATGCAGTTAGTATTGTTCTTTTACAAAAATAGATGAGAAATAAAGGTGTAATACTTTTTCTTCTTACAATAGCCAAATAGTTTATTATATGTCTTGCAATTTTCAACAGTACCATGATATTTATTAGTACAGTATACCTACAAAAGGATCTTTTCTTAGTGTTAAACATTTCTAATGCAGCAACCATAAATTTACCATGTGAACTTTGTACCCTCCCACCCACCCATTTTACAGCACAGCATATAATTACTGACAGAGTAAGGATGTATGTTAATGTCACCAACACCTGACATCTTCAAAAGTGGGGCTTTATAACAAAATTACCAATTTCCAGATAAACCAAACTTGAACATGACATTTTTGCTTTTATAAGCAACTCTAAGCATCATAGAGTAATGCTGAATACTTATCTCCTCCTACAATGATGGCCCATTCTGAGATGTTAGTTGGTGAAAGATGAAAGAATAAGATTTAAGTTAGTGCTGTGTATACGTACAGTCCAATAAAAATAACCACAGTTATTTATTTCTTCCATAACCTCCATTTTAAATGCTTGTATAAATGAGGAATACACAGTTGTTAAAAATTTGAATGTACCAATAAACAAAAATCATGGTAACTAATATTTTGGTTGTAGTTAGGTGGTTACCAAGATTTTTTAAAATAAAATAATAGGCACAATGACAAACATCCTTGAAATGCAATCTCATAGGTTAGCATCCCATCCCCTTCGGGATGCATCTGAGAATACTGTACCCACTTCTCGGGTGGGGGCGGCTGAGTGACACTGCCCACAAAGTGGTTCATGGGGCCTCTATACCACCAGTCCTCCAAAATACCCTGTCAGTCACTGTAATGGGTACAACAGGGGTTGTTATTCTTTCCACCAGTTTGTTTTCAACTGCCACTTGAGGGATCTGGTATTCTTTCAACCAGTTTGTTTTCAACTGCCACTATAGGGATCTGGTGCAAGCTTTGCCACTGGAGGGACCTGATGCAAGGTTTTCCCCCATGGAACTAACTTCTCTGGGGAGACCAATTGCCCTATCATGATCTGTCACTGTTTCAAAGACAAACAGAAAAGCTCACAAACCTAAATCAAGTTTGCAAGTCCTCTTGTTTGATGGAAAATGTTGCTCACTGTTGCATCGATTCTCATCCCCAGGTACTTGATGGTCCACTTTGGGGAGAGGTTTTATTTAGTTATATTTGCCACTACTCTCAGGCTTTGCAAAGAGACAGGACCTGGTCCAAGTGGAGTTCCACTTCATTGGCTGAAGATGTTACGATCAGCCAATCATCCAGATATCTCTGCAGTTGTGTGGCCTTGGTGATGCTAACTAGAACCCCTTGAAAACTCTGGAAGATGAACCTCGGGAACATCTCATGGATGGCAGTATGCAGGTAGGTGTTCTGCCAATCTATGGATAACTTGCCCATGATGGAGACCAGGACCAGCTGGGGCAGCACTTTAGGTGGTGGTTTTGGAGGACCTGCTGGGGAGATCTCTGGTTGCATTTGTTGATCATATGCCTCAAAGCATGAGGATTAGGAAGGTGGGGAGCAGAATAGGAAGTGGGCCTGTCCCGAGATGTGCTGTAGTCCTGGTTGGAACTGCTCCTTGAGCAGGGTGTGAGCTGGAGGCTAGCAAGGCCTCTTGTGGCACAGAAGGGCAGTCTGTACCCCTGCATTGGGGCAGACTCTGTCCCTTCCTCAGAGCTCTGTCAGGGAATGGAGAGGGGGCCCTAGCAAACCTGATGATGTACAGAACCTCCTGACTCAGCCTCTAAGTCATCAGATGTATCCCTCCCTCTAATGAGCCCAAAGTCGGAGAGGGGTGAGAAGAAACCTTGTCACTCGGTTCCAGCTGTGTACCTATAGGAAGAAACACGGCAGGGAGAGGAACCCACTGAATGCCTCCCTTTATCCCAGATGGGTCCATTACAAGTGGTAAAACCTTGCAGGCTTAAAAACACAAACAGCACTAGTTAACCTGTTGAAGTCAACACTCCTGGTAACAAACAAGTAGTCTCATGTGTCAAAGTTTGTCTCTGTCTTTCTCTCAACTCTGGGACTTGCTAGATGAGCACAGGAACTCCACCACTTTCAAGATCTAGACTGCTCTCCCTCACCTACTTGTCAAAGTCAGGGGGAAGGTGGGGAGGGGTAACACATGAGAAACTCCTGTAGGTCACCACATTGGAACCTAGAACATTTCAGAAGGGTTTAGTCTCCCTATGTCATTGTACCTTCCTCATCTGCCTGTCACAGCTGGTGGAGACAGAAACACTGAAGGGTTTAGAGAAGGGTTAAGGATCGGTTCCCTACATGAACTGCCCTTCTTACAGTATCTCTTTCGTAGAGACCAACAGGGTGAGCAGCCCCACACATTCTTCACATGCTATTGTCTCTAGCACTACAAACACACAGAATGCTGGTCTACTGCAATCAGGGACACAAATCAATATACACAGTGCTTGCTTTGCCTACACAAGAAGGAAATCAGGTTTTGAAACCTCCATTGCAGCCCTCAGGAAAACACGAAGGGGGATCTAAAGCACTGGGCTATTGGAGGAGGCTAAGGCACTGGAAAGCATAGATGCTGTGGCAAAAACAAACAAGGAGCACAAACACAAAGCACAATTAAATCTCAACTACATGAGATGAAAGGTCAACAGATATCCAAGCAGCTACTACATGGCTGTGAGCAAAATGGACGAGCTGCCCGATTGGTATTTGTTTTTATAAGTCAGCAGACAGCTGCAGTGCATCATGGTGCCGAGTACTCCATCAGAACAACCATTAATTCAGGGGTTGTTTGTGAAGTGGTAAAGTTTATTTTTTAATCTGTAGGAACACTGCAATAACTTTTAGTTTCCTTCCTGCACTTCAAATGCTGAGAATTCCTCTTCAAGGTTGTTATGTTACTGACAAGAATAAGTATATAAAATGTGAGGTACCCATGTGATCAAAGTGGCAAACAATTATTATTTTAGTATGTTAAAAGGAAAGATGCAACCCTTAACATGACACACCTGACAGTCAAGTAAAATTGTAGTAAATATTTCAAGTAAATAACACAAATTGTTAAAAAAAAAACTATGCAATAAAACAGAAATATGACAGATTACCACTTCTCAAGAGAAGCAATGGAACACAACTGAGTAAATAATTTATATAACAAATATTAACAAAAAGGACAAACCAAAAAAATAATGTATGAAAGCATGAGGACCATGACAGGATTTGGTAATGGTTTAAGGTCTTTGACAAGCCTACTTTAACTACACAATACATTTATGATTTTTGTCATCTTACATCCTAAAGAGAGAAAAGTGAGAGCAAGAGTCAACCTAAAATGAGGTATCCTCCATTAGTTGCCATGGTTCTAGAATGTTTAACACTCCAAACTTTCATGAAAATCTCATTCAAGTAGTTTTGCTTTTCAGTTCTTTTTGCCAGATTAGGAGGGAAGAGGAAAAGTCAAAGAAATAGCACATATTGAAGAAGGAAAAAGCCCAATAACAAGGTCAAGGAAATCATGAAAAAATATCTAAATGAAGACCCAGACTGACTAAGATTCAAGAAGAAAATGCACGCAACAGTAGGGAGTGGAGGGAACTTATTTTGTGCTAAGCCTGTAAAGATGAAATCTGACCTTAAAATGGTAACTGGTAATACTGGTTCTATTTCTTTTTCCGAGTGTGAATATATGCCATAAGTGGTGAATAAGCAAAAGTATTATATTAAAATAATGAATTTGGAATAATAATAATTTCAAGTCATAAAAAAATTTATGGACTTTCAACATGAATACATACATGAAAAAATAATTAACAACAAAAACAACTTATTTGTACCCCTACAACCAGGAAGTTGACTTCATCATATAACCAAACACTTCTTTGGTAAGAAAACATCTGGAAGATATTCTCATTAAATAGCAATGCTCTGAATACAAACAATAAATTTACAAAATGGAAATTATGAAATTTGCAACATGTACATACTTAACAAGGTAAAACAATGTGGTTTACTGCCAAGTGTAAACACAAATGAAGGCTATGACAGAGTCTGCAAATATGTTTATCGAAAATAAAATTACACTACCAACTACAAATTAACTATATTTACACCATTGACTGTAAATTAATTAGCTAGTAAATTTCAACTACCCAATCTTAGCTATCTACATGACTTAAAATATGTCTGAAGATTTATATTTCTTCCAGAGAATAGTAATCAATTCATAAAAAATAAATATTTGGCATCATTCAAAACTAAATACCACAAATTTTATGAAAGCCTCTTCTCATATAACAAGTAACCAAAATATTTTATGCTTACATTAAAACTTTTTAATAAATAAACTAATGAGAATAGTGGTAAAATTAACTATTAATAATGGTAGCCCAAAATTTACATGGAACAGGTGGGCAAAAGGTTCTCCACTCAACAGAGGGGGCTCGTAAAGAGATGCGAATAAAATTCTGGCTCTGTCATTTCATATCTGTATTTTTGCACCATCTCTTGGATGCGTAGCTTCCGACGTACATGAGGAGGCTGATAGCTGTAAATAAATTAAATTATTTAAACCAATTACATCAAAGGTCTTCTTAAAAGATAAACAAATTTTCAAGTAGGGATGACCACCTCCACATTAAAAGATGGGTATCCTGGTAAGATAAGTAAATCATGCTTGGAAATTTTATCTGCATACTAAATTCATGTTGATAAGAGCCATCTACATCTAGTCTGTATGTATAAGTATGCAATGGGCTTTAAATCTGTTAACCAAAACCAATTTTTTCTAATTTACCAATCACCAAAAAACAATTTCACCTTTTTGAAAACTATTCAAACAATAAAAATATAAATTTTCATAATAAAATGTATTATTGAGATACTTATCTACTGTTAAAAGTTAGCTACATCTCTGTGCCAATTAGGTGAGACGGCATTCAATCAAAAAAATCAAATGACAACCCGGATAACTGTTAAATTCACCTGTTCTCCACCCGGTGTGTTTCGAATGTGTTCTTCGACACAGATGTGCTAGGTTTCTAAAAACACAAAAGACAAGGTTAACTTTGTCTCTTCCAGGCCTAGCCTTTGACAAGACATTCTAGGTTTGAGCTGATTTCTTCTTAATAGCAGAATAAGAGACATCTACCGAGAGCACTAGAAATTCTGAAAATCATTTGCTCTGAAGTTACAAGGGCTCTACAGGAGTCACTAGGCAATTGTTGAACTTGAAATTGCTCAATAGTACTTTCTTAAGAGTATAGATACAAAGGGAAGGGCTATGAGTCTGAGTCAGGGGGCCAAATTTAAGGAAACATATCCACTGCTCAATCCTGAGGGCCATCAAAGGAGTGGTAATCATCTGGTTGTTCCTGCTCATCTGCATGCTAATAAGTCAACATGAGCGCTCCTCAAATCTCACAGCAATTGCCAAACTTACGGATGTATTGGCCACTCTGTTGGTAGTTTTGTTCTTTCTGAATACTCAATCGCTAAAAACCCTGTCCTTCCATTATGAATTATCAAACCAATACAGTCGACCCCCGCTATTCATGGACTCGTGATTTGAGGATTTTTTTGTTGTCCGTATATACCCATCATTCGTAGAAAATTTGCCTTATCACTGTATTTTCACCGAGAAATATTACCAAATTACTGTATTTTCATATAATTTTAATGACTAAATGCCTATTTTGTGATAAAATATTAAAATACTCACGTATAAGCATTTTTAGAATTTTTTTGTTTTAAATATCAAAATAGGCAGTTCTAAGCCTTTTTAGAGAGGTTTTCATTATTTAGCTATTTGCGGGGGGTTGTGGTACCCATCCTTCGTGAATACGGGGAGTTAACTGTACAGGCAGTCCCCGGATTACGACGGTTCCGGCTTACGACGTTCCGAGGTTACGACGCTTTTTCTAAAATATTCAATGGAAAAATCCGTCCTGGGTTACGACGCTTGTTCCGAGGTTACGACGCTGACGCTTCCGACGCTCCGAGTTAACGACGCTTTTAAAAAACGCATACTATGATAAAAATCCTTTATATTTTAGCACAGTAAGTTTCTGGTTAGATTACAACAAAAATTTTGAGGTTATGATGATTTTCGACACTTTTTATGTCATATTTTTCTATGTTTTTTAGTGACGCCTCATATGCGGAACTAGTTTCCGAGCGAATGAATACATACTAGCTTGCGGTGCGCAAAGTTTACATATAACAGTCCAAAAGCGCAAATAATGAAAAAATCATTGCTTGTTTCCAGTAATAATAACAAAACGAAGTTACTTGTTAGATTACAACGCAAATTCCAAGTATCCAAAGAGAGACATTATCCAGTAATTTGATCAGAGAGAGGAGAGAGAGAGAGAGCGAGAGGAGAGAGAGAGAGAGAGAGAGAGAGAAGAGAGAGAGGCGTCTTCCGACGCTCCAAGTTAAGGACAGAGAAGTGTTCGTTTCATTAAACGGCCTCTGACTCATGCCAGTAAATGTTTTGTTGATACTAATAATATAAGCCTATTTAAAGATACATTTACTTTAATTAGTCTATATGATACGTAAATAGTAATCAACTGTTCTTGTAGCCCTCAAGATTTGGCAAAATCGAAGTATCCAAAGAGAGACATTATCCAGTACACTGGAACCTTGACATACGAATTTAATTTGTTCCGTTACCATCGTCGTAAATCAAAAATGACAATTTGTCAAAAATTGCATTTTTCCTAACTATACAAACCTGAGGTCCTTTAACAATAGGAAGGTAACTAGCGGCAGCTGGGACGGTCGTAAGCTTCGAACAAGGGGAGAACGGTAGTTAACTGCTTGTCCGATCGTGCGCGCGCCCGCGCGCCCGAGAGGTGAAGAATCACTTTTGCTTTAGGCCCATGCAAAAAGTTGCAGAGTGAGGGGTGGCATGAGGTGGGACTATATGTAAAGGACCTCAGGTTTGTATAGTTAGGAAAAATGCAATTTTCGACAAATTGTCATTTGTTCCGATACGTAATACAAACCCTCGGTCCTTTAACAATAGGAAGACTCACTTCTTGGTGGGAGGAATCTGAGTCTTTTTGGTGAACAGACTGGTGTTCGTCCAACCCTGGAGTGCCTCCCTGGTCGTAAGAGCAAGGGAGGGATCCAAACCTCTGTCCGATTGATCGGGGTGTGCACCGCAGGATCAATGGTCAGACCTCTGGGCCAAGTACTAAGAGAGAGGCAAGCGTATCTCTTCGTACCAGCAAGCAAGAACTTGTTCCTGTTTGCAAGAGACAATCATAAAATGATGGGTTTGTCTCAATTTGGCATCCACTTCCTCCCCCTTGTTGGAGGAAGTGGTGGATATTTACTCCTATCCCTACTGAAAGGGATAGGATGGTGCTCTATTGAGTAGCTCACCTGCATCTCGTCCTTACCCAGCAGGGTGACGACCGTGTCCCTCTACCCAAAGGTAGAGGGAAGAAAAAGATGGGAAGAGGAGCCAGTCACACTCTCATTCCTCATCCATTCTTACGGTCACACCAGGACTCGATGCTGTTCAGCCTGCGAGGGTCTGGGTTAACTACACAACGTGTTGAGCAACCACCACGGTTCCCAAGGAAAAAGATCCAAGGAACTGTGGGCAATATCCTGAAGGTAGAAGGAGGTGCATGCGGTCCGGTTGGACCAGGCGCCTGCCTTCATTACCTGCGCCACGGAGAAGTTCTTGCGGAACGCGAGAGAATGATGAAGAGGCGTCCACACTCATCCTGGGTGTCGAGTTTCTTCAGACAGCTCCGTCGCACCTTCACAGGACAAAGCAGCATAGCCTTCGTATCGGAGGCGGTGACGTCCATTAGGGAGGGTATTGTGAAGGACTCGAACCAATCGTCAGTTACCGAAGGGTTCTGAGTCTTCGCTACGAAGATCGGTACGAAATCGAGCGTCACAAATCCCCATCCCTTTGTGCTTGACTTCTCAAGAGAAGTCATGCAGTTACCTAAGACGAAAAGAAGGGAATAGTCGTATGACCTATCCCTCTTCTCGACTTTGGTTATGTACAGTACTCATACTGACAAGCTATTAAGACGAAGTAATGATTGCTCTGGAACAACCGAACTAAGTCCATAGCATAGTTCGTAACTGACTCGGGCGCTCTGACAGCTGCCGACTGACTGGTTCGGAATCAGTAGAGGCAAGTTGTCCAAGCATCCGGGTAAGTCACGTGACCTTCGCCCTTTAAAGAGTTATGCTGAGAGACAAAACAAATAAAATATTTGTTAGTCACCGATGCCGGACGGCGCGGCGATGATTCTCTTAATGCATAAGCTCAAAAGGCGAAAGTCAATTGCCTTCAAAAGACCGAGGTCCCTGATGGCAAGAAAATCTCATAGACGTTGAATCTCAGCTTAAGGAGAAACAACACTATGTGACGTTGAAGACGAAGGTAGGCAATGAATGCAACCTACGTCTTCCAGCTGAATCGAGAGAAGGAATCTCAAGATTCTAAACCTGTGCTTACAAATGACTGAAAACGCTAACCGCCATTTCATTGCTGTCCGTTGTGCAATGAAAGCGGGGCGTTCTTCAGTAATGAAACACAGGGGAGAGCCGCTTGAAGAACTGCTTCTCATGGGCTGAACGTTTGGAAGTAGAGCTGGCAGGTGTGGGAGTAGGCGATGTCTTTCAATACATCTGCTAATCCGGGGTGAACAATGAACAATTGTACACCTCCGAATACAAGATATTTTGAGGACAAACTCAGATTCCGCAAAAATCATTCGCATTATCGGGATACGATGCAGCAAGAGACTATTACAGAATTCTGTTACCGTGCGGTAAACAGAAAGATGAGAGTCGAATAGATATCTCTGTTTAAAATTCTCGCAATACCGAAGACGATGAATACTAGCGTTTCTCAGCAGTAGATGGTCATTCATGTATGCGAGAATCCCCGTTAATCAGAGACTTAAGTCTGTGATTGTTGGGCAGAGATACGGTTGTTATTCAATCAAAGCAGGTGAGAAAGACATAAACAACCGTCTACCTCAAAGCGGCAGCTGATACTGAAATGCCTCGGGCAATTCAATACGCAGTAGCTGTCGCTGACTCGTCATCCTGAGTTGCCAAGTAATCCTTTCCACGAAGGAATGCGTTCGGCTAGAACCACCGAGCATAAAAAGATATGCTCGAGCAATTATATTTAAGCGAAACGAATTTCGGTAAATATAAAAGCTTAAATGGTGTTGTTGTGACACACCATAAGTATATAAAATTGAAACTGGAAACTCCTGGGAGGTTGCAGGCAACCCGGGTTGCAGTTCAATTAGAATACTTTTCGTCTAAGTCGCAATCCGTAGAATAACCAGGATATGCGCCTACCCCTCGGACCATTCAACTGCTTAGCAGAATCATGTCGCGAGGTTAATATACGTAGTATATTTGTAGGATTCTGAACAACGATCTCCATCCTAAATTCTTTCCTTCAAGAAAACAAAATAAGGATTGGAGATCGACCACCTTCGTTCTCTATTAAAGAGAGTGAAGGAGAAGTCTTTCTCGAAGGAAAGCTTCAATGGTGAACAGAATACTAAGACGATAGTTCCAGCCAAACTGGATATTCCCGTCCGTTCTTCTCTATTCCAGGTTGGTCGTCTACTGTGAGATAGTCTTCTTTCAGCAGCAGTCTTCTTCCTAATGCTAGAAATTCCAGGAATTCGAGCATAGGCGAGGTTCCCGATTATCGTGTAACATATCGGGATTCTCGTCTCGCTCACTTTGGACCGTGGTCTCGCCTAAGTGTTTGGAGATCGTAAGAAACTCTAACACTCTGAATGCGCTAGAAATTCCGTAGAATTCTAAGCAGTCTGCGAAACCCCCACCGAATTCGTCAAACGATATCGGCTGGTGGTCCTCTCGATTCCCGTAGAAATCGAGAATGGGGCAGGATCCCTCCTCAACGACCGGGGCTTACGTCAGGTAGGACCCGAAGGTCCCCCCTGGTAGCGCAGTCCCCAACGTGGGATCCTACAGAGAAATCTCTGTAGGATCCTTCCCCTTTCCCTCGTAGCCGTAAGGAGAGAGGGAATGGGGGAGGAATTGGATACTCGCTCGCCTTCCCAGTGGAACTAGCAGTTGGAGAAGAGTAGGAGCAGCCATCGCCTTGCGGCGATGGCCTCTCAGAGTCTGGGAAAACGTATCGTCAGGAGAAAACGTTTTCCCCGAG
Organism: Macrobrachium nipponense; assembly: GCF_015104395.2. Classification (NCBI taxonomy): domain Eukaryota; kingdom Metazoa; phylum Arthropoda; class Malacostraca; order Decapoda; family Palaemonidae; genus Macrobrachium; species Macrobrachium nipponense. Next base: position 65,752,470 of record NC_087209.1, read on the forward strand.
GAGGGTTACGAACTCTCACCTGTTAGGTAAGGGCTGCCGCCACTGTGAACGTCGTCTGGGTGGGGCTGATCGACACCTGACAGGAGAGAGCCGATACCGTCCTCCGACTCATTCCAGTCCTCGTCGAGGTCGAAACCTCTCAGGAGGACCGAAGGAGTATTAAATACGGTGTCCGAAGACACGTAGAAACGCCGCTGTCGCAGTAGAGGAGGTGGAAGTAGCTTGATCGACCGGCCAGAACTGAGAGAGCCTTCTTGTCCGGAGACGAGAGACTCTGGTTCAAGACAGAATAGGCAAGCTCCGATCGCGGCATACCCACCGTCGGTTTGGGTTCCCTCTCGGGCCCCAAAACGACTCGAGCAGAGACATGGGCTCTGCTGGTGGGAGCGGCGATCCTTCCCCCCGGTTGTTGTGCTGACGAATCAGTGCAATAACCTGGGTAAAGTTACTCTGAATCTCGGAAGTTACAGCGTCTTGAGGAGTAGGACCGTCTAGTCCCTCCAACAAGAGCAGCTCCCAGGACCCTCCTCCTTCAGAAGAAGGACCAGCACAGATCCCTGACGGTTGCCTCCAATCACTTGCGCGTACGTCCTGGTTGGTCCTAAGACCAACCTGGCACGTGCGGCGTCGTGACGGGATCGTGAGCGGCGCATCTCTCACGATCACTCCTATATACCTCGCTCTTCCTGGCGTATGCCGAGGAAGTTGAAGGTATCGGAGAGACAGAACTGACGCTACTCTCCCCCTGACGGTCGCCTCCAATCACTTGCGCGTACGTCCTGGTTGGTCCTAAGACCATACGTGGCACGTGCGGCGTCGTGAAGGGATCGTGAGCGGCGCACCTCTCACGATCACTCCTAGCTACCTCGCTCTTCCCGGTGTAGCCCGAGGAAGTTGAAGGTAGTGGAGAGACAGACCTGACGCTCCCCCCCCCGCTCGCTGGCAGGACCAGCGTACGTGGGGGGCTGCAGCCGATCACCAACCCGCGGTGGGGATCGATCTGCAGGCCTGGCCGTGCCGCTCACCTGTGGCGAGCGGCTCGACTGAGCACGTCGACCCCGGTCCCGTGCGTCAGACGAGCTGCTGCTGGTCACCGTATCCGCCCGGTCCCTGTGGTAGCGGCGGTCAGGTGACCTGCAGAGCTCGCTTTCGCCGTGAGACCGGTGAGCGTCCTCGCGGCACGTCAAACCGCTGGTACCAGCCGAGGCTGGTACCGTCGGTCGAGGGGACCTGGGGGACCTCTTCCCAGCCTCAACCCGTGGCCGGTCAGAGACCGTCACGTCCACCCGCCAGGTACCGGCTGGTCGCTGCGAGAGCGGCCGCTGGCCTGGCGAGAGTCACCTGAGCGGCTCTCGACAGTCTTCTGCTCCGTGCCTCGGTCATGACGCTGAGCGAACTCAGGCGTCTTAACTTTGGCTGCACGGTCACCCGAAGGAGATCGTACACTCGGAACTTCTCGCGGACGAGAAACCGAGCCGGTACCTGGCTTAGCAGCAGAGCTGCCAAGACCAGGCGAGGGTGTACCAGCGGTAGCCAGCACACCCTTGGTCCCCGTCTTCTTCTTCTTCTCAGAAGGGGAGACGGGCCCCGTTCCCGAAGGAACAGGAGGACCAGCAGAAGAACCCCCCCGTCACACCGGAATGTGACGAGCCCTTCGAAGTTCCCGAAGGAGTCTTCTTAGGGGGAATAACAAAACCCGGTTACCAGCTGGTCGCTGCGAGAGCGGCCGCTGGCCTGGCGAGAGTCACCTGAGCGGTTCTCGCCAGCCTTCTGCTCCGTGCCGTGGTCTTGGCGCCGAGCGAACTCTGGCGCCGAAACTTTGGCTGCACGGTCTCCCGAGGGAGAGCGTACACTCGGGATCTCCCGCGAACGAGAGACCGAGCCGGAACCTGGCGTTAGCGGCATCGCCGCTAGCACCAGGCGAGGAAGTACCAGAGCTAACCGATACTCCTCTGGTCCCCGTCTATCTCTTCCTTACGGAAGGGGAGACGGGCCCCGCTCCCGAAGGAGCAGGAGGACCAGCAGAAGGACCCCCCGTCCCACCGGGGTGGGACGGGCCCTTAGAAGTTCCCGAAGGGGACTTCTTAGGGGGGGGAGGCAGCCTTCTTCTTCTTCGGCTTATGGGCCTTAGAAGTCGAAGGGGAAGAGGCAGCAACAGACGAAGACGAAGATGACACCTTCCTCTTCTTCGTCAGCTCACGCAGGACAGTCGTCAGGTCCTCCATCCAGGCCGGAGTCGGGCCTATTGCCGAAGCAACACGGCCCGACTGCACCTGTCCGGAAGGACCTGGGACTGGGGAAGACACACCATGGGCAGGACCAGCATGGACAGGCGCAGGAACCAGGAGCGACAGGAACAGCAACCAGCTCAGGAGCGGCAGGAACAGCGGCAGCGGTAAACACGAAGGGACAGCCAAGCCAGTAGCGGGAACCACATCAGCGACAGGTACGGCAGGCCCAGCCATCGCCTCGTAGAATCATCGGCAGCCAGCGTGGTACTGGCGGCCGGTCCAGGGGCGAGCTGCTGGAACAGCGAAAGTCTGGGGCAGGCAACACGAAGAAAACACAGGCGGCGGCGGCATACCCCTCCTCGGTACGGCGGCGACCGGCCCTAGAAGCGGCAGACGGCGTCACCGACACAGCATGGGGAGTGTAGACCAGCGGGGGGTGGGGGGAAGCAGCATAAGCGGCCGTGAAGGTTGTAGTGGAGATACTCCAAGGTCACCGCCCCAGACCTCGCTAGACTCTGCAGCAGATCGTGGATGCTAGGCACGCCCTGCAGCCGCAGTGGTCCATACCTGTCCAAGGTCGTCTCCCACGGCTGTAGCACCTGCGGTAGCACAGACAGATTAGTAAGAGGGGTTCCCTCACGCACGGGGGGGAGACATGCCCCACCCCGAACGGAAGGAAGACCCCAAAAACAAAATACGAGGAAGCTGAGCGGGGGGGCAGGAAAGAAGACGAAGAATCGGATACCAAGGGAGTCGCGGGAGAGCTTTCCGACGACTTCCTGGCAGACCTTCGCTTCCCCTACCCCCGCACAGCAGTGAAAAGTAATATGAAATGAAACGAATTACTGCACTTGCGATTCACTTCATAGAATTAGAGGGAAAAATCAATTCCCGGTAAGAGCGGAACTTTGATCCATAATAATATGATGCTATCATAAATATATGAAAATGAACAATACTGCACTTGCTATTTTCACTTTCACAGCAATAAATCGTAAGGATTAATTCCCGGGTAAGAGCGGAAATTGATCCAAAATTAAATTTGATGCAATTAATAAATGAAAAGAAAACTGCATTGCGAATCCACTTTCATTGCATTCTATTCATACAAAATAAGAGGCTCTTGCCGAGCGCAATCAAGCTCTCGGCAACGAACGCACAGGGCAAAAATATAATGAAAAAGAGTACTTACATCTTTCAATTACACACTTTCGCCCAAAATACATGACTCGGCGCGAGTGTCGCCCGCCCTCGGCACCGAGACATAATTCAAGGGTTCAATTCATGAAAAGAGCGGAAATCGCCGTCTCTACGGCGATAGCTCCATGTTGATTCATAATTAAGTAATGAAAATGAAAACAGTGTACTTACAGTTTCATTTTCAAGTCAAACCAAACCATTAGTAGAAAACACAATATAAACAAAGCATACGACGATGAAGCGGGCAGAGAGCGATGACGAACACGTCCTTCACACCCGCGGCCGAAAGCAAAAGTGATTCTTCACCTCTCGGGCGCGCGGGCGCGCGCACGATCGGACAAGCAGTTAACTACCGTTCTCCCCTTGTTCGAAGCTTACGACCGTCCCAGCTGCCGCTAGTTACCTTCCTATTGTTAAAGGACCGAGGGTTTGTATTACGTATCGGAACAACAGTTGTATCTCAAAGCATTTTTTCCCATTAAAAATAAAATTACATATAATATACACAATTTATACACAAATAAACGAGTAATAACACACATAATGATAAAATAACGTAACAATGTGATAAATGATAATAAATGTTAACCCTCTTACGCCGATTGGACGTATTAAACGTCGAGTCAAAATGTCTCCCGTATGCCGATTGGACGTATCATACGTCGGCTCAAAAAAGTTTTTTTAAAAATTCGCGGAAAAATACTTATAGGCCTACCAGCCGAAAACTTTTGTATCACGCGCCTTGGGGGATGCTGGGAGTTCACGGATCAAGGCGTTGTTTTGTTTACAATCGCTACGCAGGCGTGCAAGCGCGAATTTCTTTCTTATCACACTAAAAAGTATCAGTGACACATCTCGGAAATTATGTCGTCACTTTGACATAATTTTTGCACCATTTTAAATTATCCTTTACATGAAGTATTATATATGAAAATGTGCGCAATTTCATGTAAAATACAACAAAAAATACTCATGATTGTAGCTTTTATCAGTTTTGAAATATTTTCATATAAATAACGATAAGTGCAAAAATTTCAACCTTCAGTCAACTTTGACTCTACAGAAATGGTCGAGAAACGCAATTGTAAGCTAAAATTCTTATATTATAGTAATATTCAATCATTTGCCTTCATTTTGCAACAAATTTGACGTCTCTAGCACAATATGACAATTTGTCCAAAATTGCATTTTTCCTAACTATACAAACCTGAGGTCCTTTTACAATAGGAAGGTACTAGCGGCAGCTGGATAGGTCGTAAGCTTTCGAACAAGGGGTTCGGTAGTTAACTGCTTGTCCGACAGGCGCGCGCGCGCGACTGGGAGGTAAACAAATCACTTTTGCTTTGGCCCAAGCAAAAACTGCAGAGTGAGGGGTGGCATGAGGTGGGGCTATGTGTAAAAGGACCTCAGGTTTGTATAGTTAGGAAAAATGCAATTTTGGACAAATTGTCATTTGTTCCGACACGGCATACAAACCTTCGGTCCTTTTACAATAGGAAGACTCACTTCTTGGTGGGAGGAATCTGAGTCTTTTGTGAACAGACTGGTGTTCGCCCAACCTTGGAAGCCTCCCTGGTCGTAAGAGCGAGGGAGGTATCCAAGCCTCTGTCCGATTGATCGGGGTGTGCACCGCAGGATCAATGGTCAGACCTCTGGACCGAGTACTAAGAGAGGGGCATGCGTATCTCTTCGTACCAGCAATGCAAGAACTTGTTCCTGTACAGGAGCAAATATAAAGTCATGGGTTTGACTCTTGTAGGCATCCACTTCCCCCCCTTGTAGAAGGAAGTGGTGGATATTCTGCTCCTATCCCTAGTGAAAAGGGATAGTGATGGGGCTCTGTCACATAGCTCACCTGCATCTCGTCCTCATCCAGCGTAGTGACGACCATGGCCCTCTGCCCACAGGTAGAGGGGAAGGAAAAGACGGGAAGAGAGAGCCAGTCACTCACTCACTCACACATCCATCCACACAGTCACACCAGGACTCGATGCTGTTCAGCCTGCGAGGGTCTGGGTTAGCTACACAACTTGTTGAGCAGCCACCACGGGTCCCAAGGAAAAGGTATCCAAGGACCTGTGGGCAATATCCCGAAGGTAGAAGGACGTAAAGGTAGTCTGGTTAGACCAGACCCCTGCCTTCAGGACCTGCGCCACGGAGAAGTTCTTGCGAAACGCCAACGAGGGGCCAATACTTCTGACTTCGTGAGCTCTCGGACGGGACGTACGGATGTCGTCACTACCATCAGCCTCATACGCCCTCCTGATGACCTCACGCAGCCAGAATGAAAGAGTGTTCTTGGATACTTCTTTCTTGGTGACCCCGGTGCTAACGAAGAGGCGTCAACACTCAGGCCTGAGGTGTCGAGTTCTCTTCAGATAGCGCCGTAGCGCCCTCACAGGACAAAGCAGCATCTCATCCGCATCATTATCGGTGAAGTCCAATAGGGAGGGAATCGTGAATGACTCGAACCTGTCATCAGGGACTGAAGGTTTCTGAGTCTTCGCAACGAAGTTCGGGACGAAATCGAGCGTCACGGATCCCCATCCCCTGGAGTGTCGTACATCATAGGAAAGACCATGAAGTTCCCCTACTCTCTTCGCCGATGCCAGGGCCAGCAAGAAGAGGGTCTTGAGGGTCAGATCCCTGTCTGACGACTCTCGGAGTGGCTCGAACGGTGTTCGAGTCAGACTCCTAAGGACGAGAGTCACGTCCCACGCAGGGGGCCGAGTTCCCTGGGTGGGCAAGACCTTTCGAAGCTCCTCATAAGCAAGGAGATCTCGAACGAGTTCGAGATGTCCAACCCCCTCAGTTTCAGGACGAGCGCCAAGGCGGCTCTGTATCCTTTAACTGTGGGGACTGAGAGAGCTTCCTCTCGGCGAAGAAAAACGAGGAAATCCGCTACCTGCTGAAGAGTGGCTCTGAGAGGAGTAGACCCCGTCTACGACACCAACCACAGAAGACGGCCCACTTCCCCTGGTACACAGCTGCAGAGGACTGACGGACGTTTCCAACCATCTCTGTTGCTGCGCTACGAGAAAAGCCTCTCGTTCGCAAGAGATGGTGGATAACAGCCAGCCGTGAAGACGTAGGGACTGGACTGCTCGGTGGTACCGCTCGACGTGTGGCTGGGCGAGAAGGTTGTGCCAAGGGGGAATCTCTCTCGGTTCTCCTGCGAGAAGAGCCAGCAGGTCCGGATACCAAATGGCCTGTGGCCATTTGGGAGCCACCAGGATCATCCTGAGATTCGGGTGACCAGCGCTCGACTGATCACCTTGCGAATCAGGCTGAACGGGGGGAAAGGCATAGGCGAAGAGGTTGTCCCACGGGTGTTGAAGAGCGTCCTCTGCAGCTGCCCATGGGTCCGGCACGGCCGAGAAGAACACCTGGAGCTTCCTGTTGTGCCGGGTGGCGAACAGATCCACGACTGGTCGCCCCCACAGGTCGAAGAGCCTTTCCGCCACGTCCTGGTGTAGAGACCATTCGGTCCCTATCACCTGATCCCGACGGCTGAGCGTGTCTGCTACTACATTCCTCTTCCCTGGAATGTAGCGTGCCGACAGCTCTATTGAGTGTGCCTGAGCCCACTCGTGCACCTGCCGAGTCAACTGGTACAACGGGAGAGACACTAGGCCCCCCTGTTTGTTGACGTAAGCCACCACCGTGGTGTTGTCGCACATCAACACCACTGAGTGTCCCATCAAGCGGTCCTGAAACTCTTGGAGAGCGAGGAACGCTGCCTTGAGTTCCAGAACATTGATGTGAAGGTGCTTGTCGTTCTCGTCCCACACTCCTGAAGTCAGCAACTCCTCCAGGTGTGCGCCCCATCCCTCGGTCGATGCGTCTGAGAACAGCTGCATGTCCGGGGGGGGAGTGCGCAGTGGCACTCCTCTTAAGAGGTTCCTGTCGTCGAGCCACCAGGCTAGGTCCTGCCTCACCTCCTGTGTCAGTGACACTGGAAAGCTTGGGGGATCCGTCGCCTGTGACCAACTCTCCTTTAGTCTCCACTGAAGAGACCGCAGGTGAAGACGCCCGTGAGGGACTAACTTCTCGAGTGACGACAGGTGTCCGATCACGACTTGCCATCGCTGAGCTACCTGTTCCTGCCGAGACAGGAACTGGTTGGCTTGCCTCCCTGAATCTGCTGATCCGCGAGTCTGCGGGGAAGACTCGCCCTGCTACCGTGTCGATCAGCATACCCAGGTACTTCATCCTCTGCTTGGGCTCGAGATCGGACTTCTCGAAGTTCACAACGATCCCCAGATCGCGACAGAACTCGAGCAGTCGATCCCTGTCCTGTAGCAACTGCGAGCGGGAGCTCGCCAGGACTAACCAATCGTCGAGATACCTCATCAGACGTATCCCGTGCGAATGGGCCCAAGCAGACACCAGAGTGAACACTCGCGTGAACACCTGTGGGGCGGTTGAGAGACCGAAGCACAGTGCCTGAACTGGTACACCGTCCCGTCGAGGATGAAGCGGAGGTACTTTCTGGAGGACTGATGAATGGGTATTTGGAAATACGCATCCTTCAAGGTCCACTGAAAGCATGAAATCGTTCTCCCTGATGGAGTCGAGCACTGAGCGTGCCGTCTCCATCGTGAACCGGGTCTGGCGAACAAACCGGTTCAGGGGAGAGAGATCTATCACCGGGCGCCAGCCTCCCGTAGACTTTTCCACCAGGAAGAGTCGACTGTAAAAGCCCGGTGACTGATCCGTGACGATCTCTACAGCTCTCTTGCTCAGCATGGTCTTGATCTCCTGTCTGAGTGCTACGTCCTTCGATGACCCTGGAACGTACGACTGCTGTTGGACCGGGTTGGAGGTGAGGGGTGGCCGAGATTCGAAGGGTAATAGATATCCCTCCCGAAGGACATCTACAATCCAGGTCTCGGCGCCGTAGCGCTGCCAAGTTGCCCAATGGCTGGCCAGGCAACCCCCCCACTTCCGGCAGCAGGTGAGGGGGAACGCCGTCCCTAGCGTTTCCCCCCTTTCTTCGACTTCTTCCCAGAGCCTCCACGGGATGAGGAGGGCTGGGAGGAGGGCTGGTTACGGCTCCCCTTGTTAGAAGTCGAAGAAGACAGAGTCATTCCTCGGGGCTTCGACGCAGCAACCGTCTTAGCAGCCGAGGAAGCGCTAGCCGAGCTCTTAGACTTGGCCGCAGTCCGAGGCTGCCCAGAAGCCTTCGAGACTGCCTGGTGAACCAGACGGTCACTGTCATCAGTGCGTCGTCTGTCCACCGCAGCGTCCACCATCTCTCCTGGGAAGAGAGACGTGGAACTCCGTAAAGGTCCGTTTCTAAGCCCCAACGCCGCCTCACGCCCGGCCGCCCTGGAAACCCGAGTAAGGACAGCGTCCCTTCGTCGGAGAACCAGGTTGGCCCACAGGTTCACCGTCTGGTGGGCAAGGAAGGAGATGGCTCTTCCCCCAGACTGGCAAAGTCTCCTAAAGGCCGAGTCATCTTCGGGAGAAATTCCCCCGGAGTTGGCTGCGACCTTAGATACTGTGAGGGACCACAGATCTAGCCAGGAGACGGCCTGGAAAGCTGCCATGGCGGTAGATCCAGGCCGAGTGCCTCTTGCTGCGAGAACCACAAGTTCTCGGACAGGAGCTGTTGCAGAGACACACCCGGAGTCAACCTAGCTAACTCCGGGTTCACCTGTTTTGGCGGCATCTGGGTCTTCAGATGGCACGTAAAAACCGCCGCTGTCGTAGCAGAGGAGGTGGAAGCAGCTTGCTCGACCTGCCAGACTTGAGCGAACCGTCTTGTCCGGAGACAAGCGATTCAACCTGGTCCAGCACTGAGTCCGCAAGCTCGGAACGCGGCAGACCCACCGTCGGTCTGGGTTCCCTCTTCGGGCCCCAGAACGACTCGAGCCGGGACGTGGGCTCGGATGGTGGGAGCGGCGATCCTTCCCGAGGTCGTTGTGCTGACGAATCAGCGCAATAACCTCGGCAAAGTTCCTCTGGATCTCGGGCGTGATAGCATCCAGGTGGAGTCGGACCGTCCAGTCCCTCAAACAGGAGTACCTCCCGAGACCCTCCTCCCTCAAGGAGAGGAGCAGCGACAGCCCCCTCTCGGTCTCCTCCAACCACCTGTGCGTACGACCTGGCTGGTCCGAGAACCGAGCCTGGTACGTACGACGACGTGGCGGGATCCTGAGGGGCGCACCCCTCACGATCACTCCTCAATACCTCGCCCCTCCCGGTGTAACCCGAGGAGGTTGAAGGTATGGGAGAGGCAGACCTGACGCTCTCTCCTCGCTCACTGGCAGAACCAGCGGGCTTGGAGGACTGCAGCGATCGCCAACCCGCGGTGGCGATCGAGCTGCAGACCTAGTCGAGCCGTCTCGCTGTGGAGAACGGCTGGACCGAGAACAGCGGCCCCGGTCTCGTGTGTCAGAGGAGCTGGTGCTGGTCGCCGTACCCGATCGCTCTCTGTGAGAGCGACGGTCAGGCGACCGGCGAGCTCCACTGTCACGGTGAGATCGGTGCGTATCCTCACGGTGCGTCAGTTTCGCTGGAACCAGCCGTGGCCTGGTGCCGGCGAACGGGGGGACCTCTTCCCAGCCTCAGCCCGTGGCCCGGTCATGGACCGTCACGTCCGCCCGGGTAGCCAGCCCTCGCCGTGAGAGCGAGAGCTGGTTCTGGTGAGAGTCGCGTGAGCGGCTGTCACCAGTCTTCCGCTCCGTGCCGTGAACCTGACGCTGAGCGGACTCAGAGGTCTGGTTCCTGGCTGCACGGTCGCTGGTAGGCGACCGTACACTCGGTACCTCTCGCGAACGAGCGGCCGAGCCGGATCCTGCTGCTGTGGCCGAACCACTAACAGCAGGTGAGGAAGTGCCGGTGTTAGCCGGCACCCCTCTGGTCCCCGTAGTCTTCTTCCTTGCGGGAGAAGAGACGGGTCCTGCTCCCGAAGGAGCAGGGCGACCAGCGGAAGAACCCCCCGTCTCACCAGAGCGAGACGGGCCCTTAGAAAGCTCCCGAAGGAGACCTTCTTAGGGGGGGGGGAGGCGACCTTCTTCTTAGGCGGGGGTTAGGGGGGCGGGGGAGCCTTAGAAGAAGAAGGGGAAGAGGCGGCAGACGACGACGACGACGAAGAAGACGATGAAGACGACGACGACACCTTCCTCCTCTTCTTCTTCTTCTTCGTCAACCTCCTCAGGACCGACGTCAGATCTGTCATCCAGGACGGAGCCGGGGCTGCTGTTGCCGAAGCAACAGGGCCCGGACGTACCCTGTCCGAACAGACCAGCATCGGGAGCAGCGGCGCCAGGAACAGGAACAACATCAGCAGGTGCGAGCATCACAGGAACGGCAGTCTAGACGGCAGGAGCAGGAACAGGAACAGCAGCGGCGGTCACGGCAGGTACGGCAGGCTGTGTGGGCGGTACAGATGGTCGAACCAGCGGCACAGACGTCATCGGCACCGGTGGGAGGTCCAGGGGCGAGCTCTTCGGGCACATGAAGTCCGGTCGTGGCAGCACGGCAAACCCAGGTGGCGGCATCACACTCCCCCGAGTTACGGCGACTGGCCCCTGCACCGATGTTGTGGGTGTTACAGAGACCGCGTGCTGGGTGTACAACCAGGTGGAGGAGGTGACGCGTAGCCGGGTGTTGTCAGGGTCGTGGTGGTGGTTGTGACCGTTGCATGAGTAACCGCCACGGAGCCAGCCAGATGATAGAGCAGCCCCTGGACACTCGGCACGCCCTGCAGCCCCAACGATGCCCACACCTGTCCGAGGTCATCCTTCACGGCAACCGCACCTGAGGAGGCAAAAGTCGGGTGATTAGAAGGATCCTCTACCCGCTCGCGCGAAGACGAGCGGATAGAGGACCCAGAATACAACTCTACGTCAGGGTATCTAGCGCCCTCCTCCACACTCGACACGTCAGGAGAGGAGAAGGACCTAGACACCCCCCCCGAAGGGGAAGGCGCGAGACGTGGAAGTTGAGCGGGCGGCAGGAAAGAAGACGAAGTGTCCGTCACCAAAGGAGTCGCGGGAGAGCTTTCCGACGACTCCTTTGCAGGCCTTCGCTTCTTCCTGCCCTCATACAAAGTCCACTGCGCCTCCGACCAGTCATTACACACATCACAGGGCTCGGCCCGGGTGCATTCGCGCCCCCGACACCGAGCACACAAAATATGAGGGTCAATCTCCGGGAACGATCTAAACTTCCCGCATTTGCGCCCTTCGATACCCGGGCAAAGTCTCCTTGGGGTAGCGAGGCGAGGAGATTCCATCATTATTCACTTGAAAGCCGTAATTAATATATAAAGAGAGAATAATTGTACTTACAATACTCTTTCATACACAATTACAACCAAACTTAGAAAGCAAACGACGAGCAGCGGGCAGAGAGCGAACACACACGTCCATCCACTGTGAGGCCGAAAGCAAAAGTGATTTGTTTACCTCCCAGTCGCGCGCGCGCGCCTGTCGGACAAGCAGTTAACTACCGAACCCCTTGTTCGAAAGCTTACGACCTATCCAGCTGCCGCTAGTACCTTCCTATTGTAAAAGGACCGAAGGTTTGTATGCCGTGTCGGAACAAATTTCGATTTATGGTGAATTTATGAAAAAACTTTTTCCTTACGTTCGTGCGATAACTCTTCCGATAAATTTTGTTGTGCGATTGTCGTAATGTTTGCACCCTTTTAAATTTGCCGTTACATAAAGTTTTATATATGGAAATGTGCGCAATTTCATGCACAATACAACGAAAAACAACCCATGGTTGTAGCTTTTATCAGTTTCGAAATATTTTCATATAAATAACGTTAAGTGCAAAAATTTCAACTTTCGGTCAACTTTGACTCTACCGAAATGGTCGAAAAACGCAATTGTAAGCTAAAACTCTTATATTCTAGTAATATTCAATCATTTACCTTCATTTTGCAACGTCTTGGAAGTCTCTAGCACAATATTTTGATTTATGGTGAATTTATGAAAAAAAAAAAAAAACATTTTCCTTACGTTCACCCGGTAACTCTTCCGAAAAAATCAAAATTTTTTGTGCGATTGTCGAAATGTTTGCACCATTTAAAATTAGCTGTTACATAAAGTTTTATATATGAAAATGTGCGCAATTTCATGTAGAATACAACTAAAAATGATTGAAGGTTGTAGCTTTTCTCTTTTTGCGAAATATTTGCATATAAATCACGATAAATAGAAAAAAAACCACGTTCGGTCAAATTTGACTCTACCGAAATGGTCGAAAAACACAATTGTAAGCTAAAACTCTCACGGCCTAGTAATATTCCGTCATTTTTCTTCATTTTGAAACAAATTTGAAGTCTCTAAAATAATATTGTGATTTATGGTGAATTTTTGAAAAATATATTTACCTTCACTCCGCGCCCCGATTCGCGGCCGCAAGTCTCCGAAATACGTACATCGCATTATCCTAATATTTGCTCCTTTTCATATTAGCCTTTTTATAGAGTTTCATATATCAAAATGTGCGCAAATTCATGAAAAATACAATAAAAAATAATTGAAGGTTGTAGCTTTTTCCATCTCCGAAATATGTGCATATAAAGAAATATATATATAAAAATTTCGACATTTGGTCAAATTTAACTCGTCCGAAATGGTCGAAATCTGCAATTCTAATCTAAAACTCTTACAGTATCGTAATATTCAATCATTTTTCTTAATTTTGAAACAAATTGGAAGTCTCTAGAACAATATTTAGAATTACGGTGAATTTTTGAAAATAACATTTTTTTACGTCCGCGCGTTACGAATTCGTACATCATTTTGTGATAATATTTTTCCGGTGTTGCTTTTATTGTTTTACTATGTATTATATATCAAAAGTATTGCAATTTAGTGTACAATACAACGAAAAAAAAAGTAACTCGTTAGCTTTGACCGTTTTTTGCACAGCGTGATTTGAATACAATTATCTATGAATTTTTTTTTTTCGCTACCATATATTGTATTATTTACATATGATAATGATATTATTATTCATTTCTGATGATTGCATACTAAACTTCAGGCAATGAAAAAAAAATGAGCCAAAAATGAACTCTTAATCTTCAAAACTAAGCGCGCTGTGATTTTTTGAAAAAATTATTTTTTCCGCTTCGGCGCTCACTCCAAACCGGCGCCGCCATACAGGAGAGATTTTGATTTTTAGGGCTTCGGCGTAAGAGGGTTAATAAAATCAAGTGAAGCCAGCAGGGGGAGACGGTAGGGAAGGGTGGCAGGGAACGATTTGTTCTCTTTTTATTTACGTATGTACACTAATAACTACGTAATAAACACAAATGAAATAAAATTGCTAAACTAATTTTTATTTATTTTTTTTAATCAGTTCGTAGTTTAGAAATAATGTTGATGCCTTTGGAAGGTTTTTATAGCTTCCTTCTGCTTGATGATCGTGGATATTGTAGAAGGATTTCGACCATACTCGTTTGCCAAATCGACGATACCCACGCCACGTTCATGCTTTGCTATAATTTCCTGTTTTGCTTCCATCGAAATCATTTTCTTGGGATTTTTCTTATCACCTGCTTTGTCTTTAGCTTTGAGACCCATGGTTAATAATAAAATAGACAAAACACAAAAAATAGGCGCAAATACAACGAACTAAACAACGACGTTTTAACATGTAGCACCAACAAACAAACAGACTGAACGCCATTTATTGGTCGCCTATACAACTAACACTCATCGCAAAATCGTATCTCAAATATTTCGTTGTATATCAAAGCTTATATTTTCGCAAATTTTCTGTTGTATCTCAAAACATTCGTATATTAGGGCAATCATATGTCAAGGTTCCAGTGTAATTTGATCAGAGAGAGAGAGAGAGAGACGCCTTGGCAACAATGGTCTCGGAGATTGACATAACGTTTATTTTCTGAACAGATAGGACAGAGAAGTGTTCGTTTCATTAAACGGCCTCTGACTCATGGCAGGAAATGTTTTGTTGATACTAATATATAAGCCTATTTAAAGATACGTTTACTTTAATTACTCTATATGATACGTAAATAGTAATCAGCTGTTCTTGTAGCCCTCAAGATTTGGCAAAATCACTCCAGGTTGTACATAAAAACTTCAAGAATGGAGTGTCACCAGAGGATTACAATAGTTTTTACCATCAAGAATCAGCATTCTTTTATGAAAATAACTCCAGGTTGTACATAAAACTACAGGAAACAACATGTAGTGTAACCAAAGGATTACAAGTAAGGTTTTTATAACTTTTTATTAGTTTAAGACATATTTCCAAGCGTCGTTCCGGCTTACGACGATTTTCGGCTTACGACGCGTCTCAAGAACGGAACCCCCGTCGTAACCCGGGGACTGCCTGTATATTATATTGTCCATTTCACTCAAAGCAGTAAACTTTCCACAATGACTTTGTTTCAAACCCAGGGATAAACCTGCTAGGCATCTTTGATGGTCCTTCCACTGCCCTGACATCTAGCAAGTTTTATCAGTTGTAGTCTTGACCATTCTATGTTGTATGGAAGTGTAATGAAACTAGTTGAAACTCTCTGTTTTGTGTTGCACAACTAGGAAAAAAACCAACCCAGAACATAGGCTTCAGAATAAAATGGACAACTCTTGGTTACAGAGTCCCTCCTACAGAACCTGGCAACAATGATGGTCCTGGATTACTTACAAATTTAATGAACGTTAGTTGTAAATTGTAATCTCTTGTGTTGAGACTGTACCTTAATTGAGCCTGTTTATCTGATAAGATCCCCGGTGAGGCCATGTTTTCTAATAAAGAAAGCCCTTAACATTGGAAGCTTCCTTCAGGGCTAGAATTCCTCAAGAAGCAAGTGCCTATTCATCTTTGACAGACAAGCCTGCAAATTTTAAATATCATCCCCACATCACTAGATAAGAATGAAGAGGATTTAGGGAGCATTAAAAATCATAATGCACAGAAACTGAGCCTGATGAAGCAACAGGACTTTGGCCTTTGGAATACTGTCAACAGAGTTAGCCAACTTGAACCAGTGATTCACTAGAAATTGATTCTTGCTCCTAAAAATCAATGCCATCCACCTATGAACAAAAATATCCCTGACAATACTTGTAGAGGTGCTGTACACCAACCCAAACAAAGCACACTAAACAACAATACCTTCTTGTAAATATACCTTAAAGGAAGAGGAATACATTTTCAGCACGTTTACCGCAAGTCTGATCATTCTTTTGTAAAGTCACTAAAACCAAGCAAGAAAAATAAAAAAGTATGGGGACAGACACTTCATGTTTTTCAGTCTCAAAATGTCCAAGAATGACTGCCTATCACCAATTGCTTATGGAGCTAGGAAAGTCAGAGGTAAAATCCCAATGTATTACTGTCTGGTCCATTCATTCTCACTATATACAACCTCCTACTAAAGAGAGAGAGAGAGACTTCTGCTGAAGAAGACAAGAAACAGCCCAAAAAAGAATCATAATTCCTCTTCAACGCCTCCACCATGTAAGGTACTGTTCCCAAGTCTCTCCAAGCATGGCAGGTGGCTTGCAACTGTCCATCTACCAGAACATAAGGACTGAACTTATCCCCGAAAGGTATAAAACAAGACTGTACCAATATATTCTCCCTTATCACCTTAACCTGAGCAGCTTAAGTAGACAGAAGCAAAAGTGTTCTCACTTTTCCAAACCAAGTTAGTACATATAAGCATGAGAACATTATCCTGCAGCTTCAGAAATAATTAAAACTAACACTCTCGCTAAACTCCCACTGGCACCAAAAACCTCGAAAGCTGGCTTCACAAGCTCCGTAAGCTGGTGCCTCCACCTCTCTAAGCTGACGCAGAAAAGAGACCAGCCTGAGACTCCATTTCAGCATATCCAAAACACCTGTCAGTCTCGAGTTCTTCTCTCTACAGGAAAGAGAAAGAAACCAAACCTCCTACTGAGGATGGTTTAAGCGCCAATAAGCACCTGTATCACAAGAGGCAGTCTCCGCAGCTTCATAAAAAACTGGAAGACAAGCCAAAGCAGACCTAAAAGGAGCTTTGTGCGACCGAGTACAAGTAAAGTTACAAACTGCAATTACTTAGATTCTCTTCTACAAATACTTAAAGAGTGCTGAAATACTCTAAGACAAGCAAGACATATTCTCTATGTGGCCTCTTTTCTCAAATAAAAGAGGACAACGAAGCGCAACGTTGCAACAAATGCGATCAAACCAGAGTTTCTCCAATTCAAACTCTTCTTCCGCCAGACGGTGACAGGAGGCAACTGTAGTCGAGTACTGTATTGCATCAACGACTGAGTGAAAGTGAGACAGTCTTGAGCGACTCAGCTGCATCCACACGAGTCAACTGAAAGAAAACGAGGCTCAAAAGAAAATGGGAAAGGTTGGGAGGCAGGGGGAGAGGAGTTACAACGACTCTTCCAACATACTACCGTCGACCCCACTTTTTACGGACTCAAGATTCATGAACTTGCATATTCGCGGATTTTTCTATGGACCGTATATACCCATTTTTCACGGAAAATTCACTTATTCGCAGTATGTTTCACTGAGAAATATTCACAAATTACTGTATTTTACATATCATTTTTGTGACTAAATGCACTTTTTGTGATAAAACTATTTTTAGATTGTTTTTTTTGTGTTTCAACTATCAAAATAAGCAGTTTTAAGTGTTTTTGGAAAGGTTGTAAGTATTCACGGATTTTAGCTATTCGCTTAGGGGTGTCTGGTACCCATCCCTCACAAATACAGGGGTCTACTGTATAAACATTGTACATTTGGAGTGATAAACATTAGTCAAGGCAGAAGTACGAGACTTCCTGATAGCCAAAGAAAAAGCACGCAAAGAACGAACAAGTGCATTTCAACAGAGAAAGGTGAATCAGCTGGCAGCCAAGAACTTAGAATGAGCAAAACATGAGAGATTGGTTAAACCATCGACCGGGTAAACATAATACCAGAATAAGTAAAACTGTATACCTTTTTTAATAAAACTGTCTATGCCTATAGTACGTATTGTTATATAACTCTATGAATGGTAACAGCCTCAATCTAGATGCCGCTCATGGCAAAATGCGCATAAGTATCAAGATTAATGATTACCAAAACTGTCCTTTAGGTGAAAGTGTTAAAACGAGATTCAGACCAAGAAAAGGGGAAGTAGGTATTGGAGAGCATAGAACCCCATCACCCCTAGAACTGACCCAGTTCTCCAGTAGCTGACTCTTTTGCAAAGTCCCAATACTGCAGGCCAATCCAAAGTACAGGCTACGAACAGGCTTGGGCACCAACACCTTAATTCTAACAGGAACATGAAAAATAGCTCACACTATTAAGGGATTCTGAACGTTCCCTGTCGCAAACTCAGTTCAACTTGTATTAGAATTTAAAATAATGTTAACTTCATGTTTTAACTTCTTGCTACGCTTTTCCTGAACCAAATAGGGAGCAGAAGGCAGAGCTACAAAGATTAATACTAGCGCTACTAAAATACCTACCCAGATTAGGGATGCCTGCAGATGAAGGGACATTAAGTAAGGAAGATCTGACAGGTTTAAGTCCTGGCCTAACTACTAATTGCTTTCACAATCTTTCAGCTTCCCTTCTATATCTGACATATTCAAGCATAAAGTCCACAGACCAATCCTCTACATTCCTCATATTTAATTCCAAGATCACACTGTACCCCCTGCAACTGGTACCAACTTAATTTTGATCTAATTCAAATTCCAACATCCTGCTTACACAAAAATCATTCCTACATAGCCAAATGATATTTGTTTTGCTTCCAGTGGAAGACATCTCAAGGAAATTAAATTACAATAATATAAACAGGTGCAAAACAGCCATCTTCACAGAATACCAACAATCACTTTTACACAATGGCAACAAGGAAAATTCTGACAGGAGTTAAAACATTCAAAATACACCTGGTGGAGAACAGGTGAACTTTAACAGTAGGTAAGATTCATCTCAAATAATATAAATACTTAATTCAAGATGTATTTTTTTGAATACTTACCTCTCCATTATACTATAGCTTTTACTTCCGTGCCAGCGATAGTTCGACAGATTGAAATAAAAAAACGAGAACACTTGGTTGTCTATGAATATCATTCTTCCATCCATCTACTTCTTCCACCCCCACCAAAAGACTGATGGGTACAAACACTCATAGCTGGTCAGTCTATTTCTGGCCACTTTGAATGTGGGGAGGTAGGGAGGACAATTTATATAATGGAGATGTAAATATTTAAAAAAAGACATTTTGTCCAAAATTGCATTTTTCCTAACTATACAAACCTGAGGTCCTTTTACAATAGGAAGGTTACTAGCGGCAGCTGGATAGGTCGTAAGCTTTCGAACAAGGGGTTCGGTAGTTAACTGCTTGTCCGACAGTGTGCGCGCCGCGCAACTGGGAGGCGAAGAATCACTTTTGCTTTAGGCCCAAGCAAAAACTGCAGAGTGAGGGGTGGCATGAGGTGGGACTATGTGTAAAAGGACAAATTGTCATTTGTTCCGACACGAGATACAAACCTTTCGGTCCTTTTACAATAGGAAGACTCACTTCTTGGTGGGAGAAATCTGAGTCTTTTGTGAACAGACTGGTGTTCGCCCAACCTTGGAATGCCTCCCTGGTCGTAAGAGCGAGGGAGGGATCCAAGCCTCTGTCTGATTGATCGGGGTGTGCACCGCAGGATCAATGGTCAGACCTCTGGACCAAGTACTAAGAGAGAGGCAAGCGTATCTCTTCGTACCAGCAAGCAAGAACAAGTTCCTGTTTGCAAGAGGCAACATAAAGTTATGGGTTTGTCTCTTGTTGGCATCCACTTCCCCCCCTCTCCTAGGAGGAAGTGGTGGATATTCTGCTCCTATCCCTAGTGAAAGGTGATAAATCACCTGCATCTCGTCCTCATCCAGCGTAGTGACGACCGTAACCCTCTGCCCACAGGTAGAGGAGGAGAAAAAGATGGGAAAAGAAGCCAGTCACACTCTCATTCGCTCATCCATTCTTACAGTCACACCAGGACTCGATGCTGTTTCAGCCTGCGAGGGTCTGGGTTAGCTACACAAGGAAAAGGTATCCAAGGACCTGTGGGCAATATCCCGAAGATAGAAGGAGGTGAAGGTAGTCTGGTTGGCCCAGACCCCTGCCTGCAGGACCTGCGCCACGGAGAGGTTCTTGCGGAACGCAAAGGAAGGACCAATGCTCCTGACTTCATGGGCTCTCGGACGGAGTGTACGGATGTCGTCACTACCATCAGCCTCATACGCTCTGCTGATCACCTCACGCACCCAGAAAGAAAGTGTGTTCTTGGATATTTCTTTCTTGGTTACCCCAGTGCTAACGAAGAGGCGTTGACACTCAGGCCTGAGGTGTCGAGTTCTCTTCAGGTAGCGCCGTAGCGCCCTCACAGGACAAAGCAGCATCTCATCCGCATCATTATCAGTGAAGTCCATTAGGGAGGGGATTGTGAAAGACTTGAACCTGTCGTCAGGGATCGACGGTTTCTGAGTCTTCGCAACGAAGTTCGGGACGAAATCGAGCATCACAGATCCCCATCCCCTGGAGTGTCGTACGTCAAAGGATAGACCATGAAGTTCCCCTACTCTCTTCGCCGATGCCAGGGCCAGCAAGAAGAGGGTCTTGATTTTATTTGCAATTTATTTATGTGGGA
>NC_087209.1:65773052-65823093 GCF_015104395.2 Macrobrachium nipponense
GTTACGGGCTACCCAACAGCAAGACGAACGAACGAATGTAAATCGTCAGTAAACAGTGAATATCTAAGCGCTGAAAGAGACTAAAACAACAGCAAATGAATGATGCTGATCTGTGCATAATACGTAGAGGTATTTTTGCAAAAGTGTGAGTTTTGCATTCCCGCATTGAGCATTCTACCTCCATGTTGAGTACTTTGTCTAGCATTCCTTTTCAAATATGTACTTGATTGATTGATTTTTAACAAGCATTAGAGTAACAACAACAATCATAATTTGTTATTTCCAGACATGCTTATTGCCTAACGTATCTTTTCAGTTTCCTATTCACGGCTAGAGTTGACACGTGGGCATTTGCAAGGATTTGCCGAAATTGCACCATCCAGCCCTGGAATCGAATCCTGGCCCTCTCGCTGGTTTGATGAATATATCAAGACCACTTGGGGAGAGACAGAGAGAGAGAGGGTGGTCACCTTTAATATCTTTACAATGACGTCAGAGAGAGAGCCACTGAACAATATTATAATATAATGTTTTATTTACGTAACAGTTCAGAATTTTTCTTCGCCGGAAGTTAAACACCAAACAAACTGCCAGGAGATATTCTGAATGAACTTTCATTTCACGTATATTAACTGCATATATATCTTTACATTTTTCACATATGAGCTATATAAATGTTTATCCTTTATCTTCATTATCCTGACCAACAACAAATACTTGGCATTAGCCTCTTCGCTTCCCTTTCGAGCATATTACAGAAGCAACACTGAGACTGTTCAGTTCCTTCACGGTTGACCATCATCGAATGCCACGAAGTAAGAGGTTCTCTGAACTCCTGTCATCGAAATTAGGCTACACAGGGTCTGGTTAGCACTTTTCAAGAGCAACAGCCAATAAACACCGGTCGATTTTCAAAATTGAGTTCAAGTACACATGGGCTAACAACTTCATCCCAAGAGACGTGCTTACAAACGTGCAACGGGTCTTATGAGTTAGACGTGCGTGGCAATGTCATCGTTTTTGGGATAATTAAGTCTTTGTTGGGTCTGAAACAAAGCCACATCCGCCAGTCCTCTAACTCATAGCTTCCGTGTCTTGTTTTGTGGCATTTATTTACAAACATCAGTTCCTTGGAGAGGTACATAGGTTTTAGCATTACTTCAAGATTTCTTTACAGGTAGGCAACAGAGAGCTGCTATTGAAGATATCTTTAGCGACCTAAGACCAGTTGCGTTTGGAGCTCCACAAGGATTCTTCATGGTCAGCGGTTATTTATTGCATACGAATGATACGATTGTTTGCCTGGAAAACCAGATTGTTCAGGATGCCTATGATACAACACTTGTAGGTGTAGCAGCGTCTCCACTTACGAGAAATGAGGTTCCCTTAATCTCATTATCTCAATAGTAACATGGAGAGGATTAGTGAATAGTGAAGCCAGTGAGGTATGAGTCTGGAATCCAGTAAAATGAAAACACTTGATTAGCAGATCTCATACTGATTTTCTACCCCATCCTCCCCTTCAGGATTTGGATCTGCTGAATAAATCTTAAGCTCTCTCTATTCTTGGTGTATCATTTGACTTACATCTTATTTTAGAGAATCTAACGAAAGTTTCAGCGAATGCCGTACGGAAGTTAAATACTGTACGTAAGGCCTCATATACTTACAGCAGTAATAAAATCAATGCAACCTGTTTGGGTCATTTGTGCTTCCATTACTAAAATACTGTTTTCCGTTGTGGGTGTCTGCTTCTGCCAAAGAGTGGTAGGTTGCTGTTCCCTAACATTATCAGTTATGACTTGGACCATCAACGTATGATCTCGTTTGTCAATTTTCATAACTGAAAATACCCCGATCTACCACAGTGCCGATGAGATAGGAATGGGAAAAGGGTGGGACTTAAACCCTACGAGGGACTAGAGCCAGTGGATCTCGACCGTTTTTGGCCCATGCACCCTTTCACCATATGTCAGAATGTCATCCCCCCTTTCTAAAATTATCTGCCCCAAAATGTGCATTCCAAATAATATGCAACAAAATACTAACACAAACACAAGCTAGCGTAGAGAAAGCCTAGCATGACCTCTCAGTTTGAGCCAGCCAAACTGTGGTCACATTTCATCCCCCGAGACGCTGAAATTCCCCCCTTGGGGGGGAGGAATCCCCCTGATTGAGAACCATTGAGATGGACCTTTCTGCCTAATAAAGTAAGAAAAAATATACGTCTAATGGAAACGAGAAAAACAGAAGTGAGAAGTGAATTCCAAAGCACAACTCAGACTAAATACGAAAATAAATTAATGTCGGACTGACAAAGAGACAGGAACATATCAATATGTTTACGATTAACATCCTTTTTCCAGCATTTTTATTCTGAGTAGAGTGAAAAGTGAAATACCCCAGAACAATAGCTGATCTAAAGGATCTGGCATGGCGGCTTTCAGAGTATACAAGTGTCTTATTTCTTGTGTGTTCATAAATGAAACACTCTTGTATATATGTAATATATTACATTTTGTATAAAGATAAATTCCATATCTGTAAATAAACCCATGACCCAAGAGGTCATTGGCGAATTAGGAGTGTCATCTAAGCGCCATAACAGGACGTGAAGCTAGTACATGCTATGCAATGCTTGCAGTAGCCTGGTTTGCATTTGCCTGCATAAACATCTAGAATGTCTTGTAAACAGGTCACAACACCTTCCATGGGAAGCGGTTGACCTATTCACCTGTAGCGGAAACACATGACTTCCGAGCCGTATGGTTATGTGTTCATTTTATTCTTGTTATTCTATAAACGCTGAGATAGCTAGTTGAAAAATTGAAAAAGAAACCCACAAAATCACTTTGTAACTTGTTTACTTCTAACTATTTACATTTAGTGTTACGCTATCGACGCGATCCTCTTGTAGTTCAGTTCAACTTAGATTTCCCAACTGAGCGGTCATTCCACCAACCTTTCCTATACTCCAGTGATGGAGCTAAGAAATAAAGTCGTTAATAAGTTAACTCAGTCCGTTTGAGTCATCTCCCTTATTCTGAAGAAGAACCAAAATCTACTAGATATCACTCAGACGAGAAGGGGAAAAAGAACCACAATGCTTGCGTATAACCGTCGCAAGAAAACACATACAAACTGTCGCCGTCCTATACCATTGTAAGAGGTGGACAGCGGACAGTAAGAAATGGTGGCAGCCCTAAATCTACAGTTACAAAGAAGTATCTACGTCTACTGAAGCAATTACATATATTTTACTCATTGCAGGTTTCCAAAATGAAGATTGCATTGTTAGGAGTGGTACTGTTCGTTAAGACATCTTTGTCGTGTGGGAAGAGCGCTAAAACAAAAAATATAGATTTTACACATGGCACCATTGTTGAGAGAACAGACGTTTTCATTACAGCAAGCAATATAGTTATAGAAGTAGATATGCAAGCGATTTTCCTCCCAGAGGATGACGTCATTAACCTAAAAAGCGACCTGTCGAGGTTCGCTGTATCGTTGAATGAAATGCACCAACGTCATTTTCCTGTTTATCCAAAGAGTTCGCTAGCACAAACACTAAGCATCGCGGAAATGTTATCATACGACTTGCAAAACAAAACTGCCGAGGCAGAAGCTCTGGCTCGAGATCTGCTGATGTGGACTGTGCGGCACAATAACCTCGAAAGACGCAACCCGTTTATCTTTGCTGCACTAAACATCTTTGGATCTGTTGCAAGTTTAGACTTAGGAATTTCAAATCGTCTTAAAATTAATGATCAGAACAAGAGAATTGAGTTTTTGCAACATGAAAACGTAGTAGTTTTGTCAGAACTTCGTACACAATTGTCATCAATTAATCAAATAATGAGTTTGGTGAACGAACATTCTAGTAATATCGATCAGATTATGGAAGTGCAACACTTGCTGGCAACGTTAGCGTATTATAGTTCGAAAATAGATCATATCCGTACCAAAATTTCACATTTTATTGAGAAATCAAAAGACTATATGGAAGCTATCACGCTAGCAACAAGGGGTGTTTTATCACCACATGTTTTGCCTATTAAAGATCTGACTTTAACTTTGGAGAACGGACTGGAGAAACTGGGTTATGTTCCTTTGTTAGACGGCCATAAGATAGAATTTTATTATAGTTTAATATCAGTAAGCGTTGAAAATTACAGGATCATGATTACAATTCCCTTTGATTCTTCTGATGCCTGGCAGGCATACAAAATCGCACCGTTCCCAACTTTCATGACGAATAACTCAAATCCAGTAATATCCAATTTGACGGGACACATATTGATTTCCCCTGATAAGGAAACATATATAGTCATTAAGGACTTAGATAAATTCACTCACTGTTCAGATGCCATGAATAATAAAGTTTGCACAGCTGACTCCTTTTAATTCCATAAAATATCAATGGATTCATGCAAGTTAGGTATAGTGCTAAACGGTTCTCTCTCCCATACACACGAAAGTTGTCTGAAAAAACTTTATCCTTTTGACGATAATAAGTTCAATTACAGGCTGAACAACGGCTCGTGGATGCAATACGACAAGAAAGGCTTTCAAGTCTCGTGCCCGGACGGGTCAACGGCCCACTCCCAGATCTTCGTTGCCGCTGACGGTTGCATCGGGACGTCCACGAACTACACGAGCCGAGGAGTTAACACTATCATCAGGGAACGGGCCTATTTCGCGAATTTCACGTGGATCAGCACTGTCATCCCATCCTTACCTCTCCCATACAACGCGAAGGTGGCTCATCGTTTGACGCAACTAGCCGAGATGGACCACACGTCAACGACTTATGCAGGGGGGAATCTTCGTTTCTATGTGTCGCTGGCCGTGATATGCGTTACAGTGGTGATTCTTATCGCCGCTAACATCTTTGCTTGGCGTAGGTTGAGGCGAACACAGATGGATCTTCAGAGGAACGTCATGCCACGTCCAGACAACACTCCTATCGCGCTGAAAGCATTTACCGTTAGAGCCATTTGAAATTGGCCATTTCACTTGACTCGGAGGAAAATTGTCTGGAATTGAGTTGTGTGTGAAAAGCGGTCCGTACGCTGGCAATATGTAGGACAAGAAACTCCGAGACATTGCATTTAATTGTATATATAACTATATAATTATAAATATGAACAGATAAAGTATCTTTTGGGCACCTAATAAAATACTGAAGCCCTATATATTAAAATGTTGGTGCGTGTACGTACCTGGAATCTATATCTTGTGCACAATCATATCAATTATAATATATCTATATCTTTACCAAGAGTAACAAATATTCTTAAACAGTTACCCATGATCATGTATAAATTATGTATCTCCACGGGGTAACAACTATTCTTAAACAAGTTACCTATTACTATATCCATTCATGTATACATGCTAACCTTTTATTTTGTGGTACCTCCTAATCATTTACTAACATTATGCCATATATAGCATACATGGATCTGTATTTTCCATGCATTTTTCTTTATTTATGAATATGTCTATTAGATATGTATTTTTTTTACATATAATTTTTTGCATATTTTTCCTTAATCACTTGTTTATGGCTATGACTAAATATATATATGATCACACTCATAGAAAACATATTTAACGTAACTTTTAATGTTCAGTGCTTGAATGGTAGCTGTCCGAGCTAATGTAATATATTACATTTTGTATACAGATAAATTCCATATCTGTAAATAAACCCATGACCCAAGGGGTCATTGGCGAATTAGGAGTGTAATCTAAGCGCCATAACAGGACGTGAAACTAGACCATGCTATGCAATGCTTGCAGTAGCCTGGTTTGCATTTGCCTGCATAAACATTTAGAATGTCTTGTAAACAGGTCACAACACCTTTCATGGGAAGCGGTTGACCTATTCACCTGTATCGGAAACACGACTTCCGAGCCGTATGGCTACGTGTTCATTTTATTCTTGTTATTCTATAAACGCTGAGATAGCTAGTGTTACGCTATCGACGCGATCCTCTTGTAGTTCAGTTCAACTTAGATTTCCCAACTGAGCGGTCATCCGACCAACCTTTCCTATACTCCAGTGATGGAGCTAAGAAATAAAGTTGTTAATAAGTTAAATCAGTCCGTTTGAGTCATCTCCCTTATTCTGAAGAAGAACCAAAATCTACTAGATATCACTCAGACGAGAAGGGGAAAAAGAACCACAATGCTTGCGTATAACCGTCGCAAGAAAACACATACAAACTGTCGCCGTCCTATACCATTGTAAGAGGTGGACATCGGACAGTAAGACATACACAACTAAAGTGAACTACTACACTTAACTCCTATTAATGTTGACCTCGTGAAACATATATCTATTCATTTATGATTTACTTATTTATTCTAAAACCATTTTTTAGAATATGATGAGAAGAGGAAAAACTGCGAAAGAGGCAGCAGACCGACAATGTGGTTTACATAAAAAAAATACATTCCATGATCTGTTAATAATTCTCATTTTGCAGCTATTTAATTATGGCGAGACAAAACGTTATCTTAACGTTACACCAAGCAGTTATTATTTTATATACATACCCTGTAAAAGATGCTTACGGATAACAAAATATCCAATTTAACTCATTCAAACTTGAACCTCACCTTCCATCCTTATTGCAGGCTTCTGCAGAGCTGAGAGGAACTTCAACATTATACGAGGAAGTTTAGCTCCATTCCAGGAAAGGCAAAGGGTCTTGCGACTGGCAATAGTAATGGCAGCGTCTTTTGTGCCTTCGAAGTACGAGTGGTGACTGCTCTCCTCAGGTTGAATAATTTCTTCAAATCGCTGCTATTATACCTTCTGGCACTTCTGAAAATTGTTAATATTTCATATACAATCTCGCGATCTCAGTCATAATATATGTGTTGTAACAGCCACAGTAATTCCCAAAATTTCATTGCCAACCTTTTGGATTTTGTTTCCACTGACAGCAATGAAATACGGAAGAGCATTAATTAAGAAATACTCCTTCCTAAGTAACACTGTAACACATGCTTGTTAAAAACCCGAGTTACTATTTCCTTTACGGAACTGTTCCGAAATAAATTAGTTAAGAGACTTTTTTTATTAATATGGGAAAGATTAGCTAAGATGTAAGTGTGACTGTTATTATTACGTTAACCAATTTTTATATAAAAGAGTACATCTTCACGCTAATAGTACTCCATATACATTACTTCTGATATAAAATGGTTCAAAAATATGCGGAAGATTCATTAGAGAGATTGACCCACGAATTTACCACTCCCACAATATCAGTGAAATGACAGCATCTCAACATGAGTGTTCAGTTGCTTCCCATATGCGGTAGAGTGAGGTGCATCCCACGTCTCTGGAAAGCGCTGTCAGATGCACGGTCCATGTCCAACTTTAACCTTAAAAAAATAAAAACTACTAAGACAAGAGGGTTGAAATTTGACATGTTCGATGATCAGAGGGTGGATGATCAACCTACCAGTTTAAAGCCCTCTAGCCTCTGCAGTTTTTTAGATCTGAGGGCGGACACAATATCGATTAAATTTGGAAAAAGCGAGTAATGGTTCTCATTTCTTTTGTTTGAGCAAACAGCATCAACGAAATAGAGTACCGAAGCTGACGATTTTTCTTCTCTTCATTGAAGAACGTATCAGCCACGATATGTTTGGAAAAGGTTAATAACGTCAGTAATCTTCCGTTCTTCTATCAACCTTGCCTTATCTTATCCATCGTTTTGCTGAAGTCGACAATACTTCCTCCGAGAGGCTTTAGCCACATCTGACCATCAAGTCATTTTCTTTCTTTTACAGAGTACGTGACTGTTTCTGTCCCCGGCGGTCGTTACCCGAAATGACCGTGAGAATCTCTCTCAATAAAATCAGCTTTAAAGACTGTAAAACGGAATTTCATTTAAAGTATGGTTGATTATCGGGCCTTCCCGAGGATGAAAAACCCCACAGGCGTATGCACGTGAGCATAGTTTCCTCTCTCTCTCTCTCTCTCTCTCTCTCTCTCTCTCTCTCTCTCTCTCTCTCTCTCTCTCGTCCATCGGTCTTGATATATTCACCTAACCAGCGCGAGGGCCACAGTTCGATTCCAGGACTGCATGGAGCCATTTCGGCAATCCTCGTAAGTCCAAAGCCGTGGAGAGGAACAAGAAACTATAACCAATGCCGTGAACAGGAACATAAATGATAACGACTAGGCAATAGGTATGGCTGGAAATAACGAATTATCACTACTCGCGTTACTCTAAAGCATACTTATAAATCGGTCAGTCACTTAACACTATTGAAAAGGTATGTTAGACAAAATTCTCAAAATGGGGGCAGAATGCTTAATACTTGACTGTAAAACTCACTATTTGGCAAAAATACCTCTATAATTATTATGCAAAGATCAGCGTCATCCATTTGCTGTTGTTTAGGCTCCTTCAACTCTCAGATTTTGACTGTTTACTGAGGATTTGCGTTCGTTAGTTTTAGATCAAGCCAACCTTGTCCAGGCTTTGGACTCTTGCTGCTGGGTAGCCCGCAACATTGGTCTCATTTGGAGCCAGTGAAAGTGTGCCAAGTAGACTACTGTTGACCTTGGATGGCAAACTGTCAGTAGTCTTAGAAGGTTCTATGAACCAATTTTATGCCGGTTATTGTACATCCTCTGTGCCTCATCCCACCAGGCTGTGACACATCACCATTTCCTTTCTACGTTGTTCTTTCATTCCTCGCCTCAACATCCAACTACTGAGAGAGAGAGAGAAGAGAGAGAGAGGAGAGAGAGAGAGAGAGAGAGAGAGAGACTGCCCCCCTTGAGTAACTTTTTAACGACGTCAAAAAGAGCCATTGAAAAACGCATTAAGCCAATCTTCTTATGTTATAATAATTTATTTATGTAACAGCTCAGAATTTTCCTTCGCCGGAAGTTAAATACCGGTTGAAATGCCATTTTCTTATATTCTCAGATTCTAGCAGCGTATTCCTGGTCAACGTCTCTTTACACACACGAGATAGTTCTTTGGTTTATATTTATATGCTCTAGCTTCCTTACCCTTTCCAACAACAAACACTTGACCTTACTCTCTGCACTTTGCCATCGGACAGATAACAGAAGCAACACCGGGTTCTGGTCAATTCCTGCACGGGTGACCACTATTGAATTGAACTCTTCATCATCGAAATTTAGCTACAAATGGTCTGGTTAGTACTTTCAAGAGTAACAGCCAATAAACACCATACGATTTTAACCTAAAGTTCCAGTGATCATGGGCTACTAACTTCGTCCCTACTTAAGTGCCACTCTAACTCATAGCCCCTACACCTTGTTTTTGCGTGAGGGGATTCCAGCTTACTTTACTTTTTTTTCCACATTTTCTAAACATCAATAAGGTGCAGACTTAGGCACGGAACTAGTGGCCACATGAAAAGAAAATCTCCTTCACTCAAAGACGCTGCGGTATTCATTTTCCCAGGCCCTACCTACTTTGATCAAGCCTAAAGCAACAGCTTAAGAAAGCCGAATCCCACAGGAATCTGTTCTTTTCATGCATCACAAACTTTGAATGACTTCAACATTATCTACATTATTATGTTTGTCCAGGCGAAAGAATGTACGGATAAGGAAGTAAACCTACCTAAATCTGTGTATCACTCTAAAACAAAGAGATAAAAGACCGTTTCTAGGATACCTCCCCCGAGTTGTTTACATCACCGACATGCCACTGAATATTCGCCTTACCCCTTATGCCATCATACTCCTCCTCACTGCTACAGGAAGAACCGCGGCAGTTTGGCAGTACCGTTAATTGGCGAAAGAAGGGCAATTCCATCTGGTAAACCGAAAACCGCCGAGGAAAAAAGTTTGACCATTGAAGATTAAGGAAACAGTCAATCTTCATTGGTCGCAGTTGCAATCTACTTGGAACATTCGCTTGCAGTCACCTGACCATCAAATGTGACCCATAAATCAAATCGTGGCGTACCTATAAATTGTATCTGTACAAGCTCGAACAATCACACAATTATACACGCGTTTGTGCAAGTGCGTACATATACCTTTGATCACTTACACATGTCTACCTGTATTGTCGGTGTACTGTTCGTGCATTTATAGGCATACGGAAATTCCCCCCGCCTCACCCCCCCCCCCCCCCTTCTCTCTCTCACTATATATATACTTATATGTATTATATCAGAAAAAGAAAGGGAGATAATACATAAGAACGCATGTCTAGGAGCCAGTATTATTTAATGTAATCCCACGAAAAGCCAGTGTACATATGTACATCCTAACTGCCATCTTACAAGCGAGTCTTTATGAGTGCGATGATTTGTGGTTAAACTGTAACAAACCATTATGGCTGTAACTGTCCACGCATATGTTGTAATACATTAGATGCCGTTATTTGTTTTTATAAGGGAGATAACGATACAAACTGTTGTCTTACTTTCTGGTACTGTTACTTTATTCCAAAAATAATCATTTTAACCCAAGTTATAAAACAGTGGTTCCCAAGCCATGTGCCGCGCTACCAAAGGGTGAGTGTTGTCGCCCGCTATGTTCCAATATTAGGAGGGGGAAAATTAAAAACGATAAACAAATCCATCCGCCAGTCTCTACGCAATAAACTTCTTCAATCTTACTGCCTCAAGCAAGTTCCTCGCTGGACGAGTGGTTTTCGCGCTCGGCTCCCAATTCGGTGATCCGAAGTTCGAATCCCGGCTCGGCCAACGCGGAATCAGAAGAATTTATTTCTGGTGGTAGAAATTCATTTCTCGATATAGTGTGGTTCGGATCCCACAATAAGCTGTAGGTCCCGTTGCTAGGTAACCAATTGGTTCCTAGCCACGTAAAAATATCTAATCCTTCGGGCCATCCCTAGGAGAGCTGTTAATCAGCTCAGTGCTCTGGTAAAACTAAAGACTTAACTTCAACTGCCTCTGGCAGAGTTTAACTAAACCGTGACGACCGTTATGCAAAGACGGTTAAACAAACTTAGAGGCGTTGCCATTCTTTGCCCTATTTTCCCACAAAAACCACCACTGACGTGTTATAATTAGCATAACTGTGTTCATATTAAAGCAACTGCGTTAAAGTAAAAACCACAACTTACATCTGCTTTTGTAAACAAACTTTTGTTTAGTCATATAGGAAGTGGAGAAATGCTTTTGAGTGCAAGGTTCTTAAGATATATTAGCACCAACTTCATTTGGATGTTTGCCTTCATTTAAGACGGCAATTTTTTTTTTTATGTATTTACTCTTTGAAGAACAGAATTGTTAATAGGAAAACGCAAGGTGGTCTACAAGAAAGTGTGTTGTGTTCATAAACGGTTAAAATGGATAACTGTTTATATATGCACCATCTATCGTTTTACTGTGATAAGTGCAACAAATCCATAAACGCACTTTATGTTTTTACATCTTAAAATTAAATTTTTATTATTATTCATTTACCATGTAAATAAATTAATGTCAGTACCTACAGCCGAGTATTTTAGCATTTTCAAATGATCCAGTGACAAAGTTCTGTCAGTGACTGTGAATCTGATACAAATACTGATAAATTAAGCTTTCTAACAAGGACACCCCGGAGTTCTGAAAGGCCAGGCAAAGGTACCTATAGCCACCGTTTGAAAAACCTTTAAGGTGTGTGTTTTATTTTTTTAGTTTATACCTCTACCAAGAAGATTGCTTTCAATCCGGTTTATTGTTTATATAATGCAAAAGGTTTGTATGGATTCTTTATGGAAAGTTCACCTAAATGCCTCTATGACTTGCAACCAGTAACAAAATTTTGGGAGATGGCAAATTCAGTTTTCGGAACTTTTCCTGAAGGTTGAATTATTCAGCCCATGCAAAGGCTTACCGTCTCTCTAAATATACTCTTATTTAGATGCTGTAATTCCACTGATACTGTTGGAGTGGCAATTCGAGGGTCAATCTATTTGATTATATCCTCCAAAAAATCTAGTTACAAAATGTGGAATTTCCGCTATTACACACACACACATATACATAAATACATACACATATACATGTATTATGTGTAGAATCTACTGGTCATTTTTTACCCGATACATATGTAACTGTAATAGTCACAATGACCTGAATTCTTTGCGGTTTTTTGGATACGCTTCTCACTACAAAGACGTGAGGTCCAAGTGCAAGAAATATGAACAAATTATGATATTTCGGAATTCATAATTTCGTCACATCTTTTGCACTTGGATCTCAAAGCTTTGTAGTGACAGGCACATCCAAAAAAGCGCGTAAAATTCGAGAAGTTAAGAGGGTATTGTGGCTATTACAATTACCCACAATCACACACACAGACACACACACACACACATATATATATGTGTGTGTGTGTGTGTGTGTGTATGCATATATGTACTCTCATGACCTGGCACGAATATTGCCCAGCATACATTCAAGAAATATCTGCTAATATTCTTCCAGGAATCATTACAGCACCTTCCACACCTTTCTCTGTCCATGACTGAAGCAACAAGTGCTCCGATAACATCTTCTATCAACATTTGCCACAATTACTACTATTTTTCACTGCCACATAGGCGTAAGTGTCAAAATTCTCCAACGATATCAATGTCAGTTTTCAACAAGATTATCCAACAGGTAAATGAACGATTATTATTCAAAATATCATAAGCATCACACTACTATTCATTTTAATAAAAGACGTGTATGTCTGTAAAGATGTACAACGCGTTAATTACTGATGCTGCAATAATTACCGTATACACGATCATTATTCGCACTGGTAAAACCAAATACTTTGTTTTTATATTTGACTACGAGCTGTGAACGGCTCTACCGATGAACAAATTAGTGACTGATGCTGTTGATGTTTCCATGGCTTTAGGAGAGTACATCCACAACCCCGTTAATTCTATGGTTCATATCTTGAACGGCTTTGGTCTCATGGGTCCCTCTGATGTGGGGTGAGACAGGAATCATGTGGTCCGAGGAGGAGGAGGAGGAGGAGGGAGGAGGAGGAGGAGGATTCTGTTAGCACTGTGACCACGGCTCTCATTCCTCTCACGAACCTCAGACCTGGAAGGACTAACTGTCTCTCTTCGTCAGCGCCTGAATTGGAACTGGAATTGTGCCTCGTGATAGGATAGTATCTTGGAGACACCCCCTCCCATCCGGTGACAGGCGTAGCATCAGTAAAAGATACATATGAAGCTCCTTCCAGAAGTAAGTGGCAGTGTTTTTTTGTTTATTAGAATAAATTACGGGTATCATTGGCCAGTTACCTGGTTTTAATTTGGTCCATAATAACGGTGGCCTGTGCAACACACATTTTCTCTTAATTATGGGAGTTGTTATCGCCTTTGTGAGATGACTTGGTTCAAGTGAGATTTATAGTGTGATGCCTAATAAATCAAATTATATTCAGCGATGATGGAATCAGCCATGGTTCCGTGACAGTCCTTAGTTTGTAATCAATGGACTGTAACCGCCGCTCAAAGAACCGTTATTTCTTATTGACAATTCATTTTCTTATAAATAAAATCTATACTTCGCACAAATATCTTTTAGTAAGACAATGACGGCTCAGCAGTTTCATCTAGTGAGAAAAAACTGGGAAATGTAAAATTCATATCTTGGTGACATTTCCATATTCAAATCTTCTCTCATGCCTGTCATACTTAAGAGATAATTAGCGTAGGTCAAAACATAAAAGAGATGCTCTCACAGAGTTACTCACACATATAGTTAATACAAATAGTGATATCCTTGCGTCTGTGGGTAAATTCTGCCATAATTCTTTGTTTTTATGGTTAACCCTTACTGGACGTGTCAATATATCGATATGCAGCTCCTCACGCCGGGTAAACTTATCCGTCTGCCAATTTACGAAAAAGACACATCAATGGAAAGAGGAAGATATGCAAATGTACATGGTGAAAGAAAAAAAATTCTAAAAAATCTTCCCTACCTTCCACGAGAAGTTGAAAATGACTATTTACAACCCCTTGTGGAGCCTCTTTTACAAGACAGTCGTAAATTTTACCAACTTGTATATGTTTTTTCTAATAAATAATCTTATTTTATTTTGTAGAATTATAATACGGCTCACGCAATATCAATACGGCTGGTGTGCAGAAGTTGAAAAGAAGTCAGGTGGATTTGCTGGGCCTGAATGACAAATTCCATGACCTGAGCCGCTGTTCTGATGAATGAAAAAATATGAAATTTCGGCGAAAGGTCAAACATTGGGACATATGAGTTAATTCAGCGCTGAAAAGGAAATTGATTTAAAAGTTTTGAAAGGTGTAACAGGAGGGAAACATTCCAGTTGCACTATGAAACAATTGTTGGAAGAGAGTAAAAAGATGGAAGAAAGAGAATATGAACGGAGGTAAAGTAAAAGGAATGAAAGGGTTGCAGCCAGGACCCGAAGGGACGCTGCAGAGAACCTTCATAATGCTTACAATGCATCATATGAGGGCCCCTGTGGGGTTAATGATTTCATAATACCTCCTGTAAGGTCCCCCCACCAAAGGGTCTCATCCCCCCCCCCAGACTCATGGATGAATCACCAGTTACTATTCACTCTAACTACTGATG
Organism: Macrobrachium nipponense; assembly: GCF_015104395.2. NCBI lineage: Eukaryota > Metazoa > Arthropoda > Malacostraca > Decapoda > Palaemonidae > Macrobrachium > Macrobrachium nipponense. The sequence goes on from NC_087209.1 coordinate 65,787,651, forward strand.
AGTTTCTCACAACACACGGTTAATAAAATGAATTCATTAGGATCTCAAAAGACGGTTGGTTTTCCATAGCCTTTATCATTCCCCTCCCTTCCGCAAAAATACGAGATAGCATTAACATTCGAAAAAAATACCTTCTTTAATAATTGACGAATTATTCTAGTTACCGACACATTTTTATAAGACCCCCAAAAATTAGCTCCTTTCACAGTACACCTATACAAAGGGCTAATAGACTGGTTTAATGTACGCAAATGGGGCAAAGCACTTCTGTAGAAAAAGACCTGAAGTGGCAACTCAGCTTTCAAGGAATGAAAGTTGAATTCTGCTGCCCAAAAACATCGATCCACAGCGGGAAAGGTGCATCAATTTCACTGAAACTTATCTCATTCCCCTTTTTAGCGAGAACTCTCAGGTAACAGGGAAGACACAATCAAGACTGCACGGGCCGGTCGTTAAGCTACACCTCTGAGCTTGCAAACTGTCCATGACGGCCTCAATCATTATATAAAGTCTCATCACACCGATCTGTTCTTGAAATTGCAGTCAATTTTTCCTCGCTGTTCCCATAAGTGACAGCGAATGCATCTGCGTCCATTACATCCGGAAACGAGAACACAGGTGTAATTTCCCAGACGATGAACTGCTTAAGCTATGTAATGTATCTCGAAATTTTTTATTGCAAAGTGACATTTCCTTCAAATCTACCGTTAAACTTCCCCCCCCCCTCTCTCTCTCTCTCTCTCTTCCCCCCCCCACCCCCCTCTCTCTCTCTCTCTCTCTCTCTCTCTCTCTCTCTCTCTCTCTCCTTCTGCCGCGGTGTGCTTATGGGGTGATGAAGACAGGGATTTTAGTCTTCCCTGAGCATCGCCTCTCATCGGGTACCACCTCCAGATACATCGACAATTATTAAACAGTAAGTCTCATGGACTCACCGTAGTTAAGAAAATTATCGAATTTCTTCCATCTTTAAAGTAAAATAAGGTGTAGCATATTAAAAAAAAATAATGGATAACTTAGAATTAAATATCTGCTTTTTTCGCTATTGAAACATTAGTGCCATTTCAGATTTTCTTTGTAAAAAAAATATTAATCCAGGCAATTTACATTTTTCTATTTCTGTTTAAATCAACAACGAAATCCATTCTTGTTTGTATCCTGATAAACATCAGTTTATTTAATCTATTCGTGTTTCGGAAAACTATATATTTCATTCGTCCGTCCTAACTACAAAATTGGACAGAATTGAATCTTAGTTTTAAAAAAACGTTGAGTTTTTTCTTTCGTTCTCTTTAATCAACAACTTACTGTATTATACATAAAAGATTTCCCTTCGGTGTTGGAAAAACAAATCAATTTCCCTCTCGTTTTTATAAAATAGGTGACCAACCTTTCTTTAACTTCTTACACGAACATCACTGGTTTAATAAAATATCTAAAGAAATTATCTTCCATCAGTGTTACACAAATTTCAACTGCCAAAGTGACCTCTTAACTGCCTGTTACTGGTGACCTTGACTACCAAATCAAATTTATGACAATAAGCATTTGGGACAGAGGACCTGTTTTTCGAAATGGTTTACTCACCCCAAGCGGTCTCTGAACTTTCTTGTTTAGATACTGTCATTCCACTGATACTGAATAAGAGGCAAATAAGATGGTCAAACTCTCTTACCAAACTTTCACAGCTTTCAATTCCAAAATATGGAACTGCCTCTATAACATACATACATATAAACATACACATACTTTGTAAATACCACTCCAGCAAACATCCACCCTCTTCCTGCAAAACCTGTTTGTCCGCCTAGGTTGGGGGCGGAGCTGGTAGGGGAGACATGACAGATCCAGTCTCCTGTAAACTGGTTCGCCCCGGGTGGGGACGGGGTAAGTAGGGGGATCTCCTGGGTACGGGAGACATGACGGGCAGCACCGGGTTCCAGCGTAGCGTAGTGCGCGCCACCAAACTCGTCATTAATAAAGCAATTACTATAGTAGATTCACATCACCCGTGCATCTGATGTCTATGCAAGTCCCTTACGACGCTCCTAATTGGCTGTTGATAAGCCAATCGCAGGGCTGGAAACTCTCTCGAGAGAGAGTTCATATAGGCAGGATCTATGTTCCATCTCTCATGAGGGCTGCTTTTGAAAGAAGTATCCCTCAGGAGAGGTGGAACATACATCCTGCCTACGTGAACTCTTGACAGAGACTGAGAGTTTCCAGTCCCGTGATTGGCTTATGAACAGCCAATCATGAGCGTCGAAAGGGACTGGCGATCATACATATCAGTGTCCGACGAGTAAATGAATGACAATTTTATTCAGTAATGTAACAGTCACGCTATTATTCATTTTCATGAATGTCATTCAAGCCTGTACAGATGAAAACGATGATGATGACTGAAATTTCTAAATAGTTCTCGGATAAACGATTATTATTCGCACTGGTTAAACCATCACACTGTTATTCGTTTGACAACGACCTGTGAACGTCTTTACCGATGTACAACGAATAACTACTGCTGTTCCTTCTCTGACTTTAGACGAGAATATGTACTACGAACAAACCCGTTATCATGTGCATATCTTGAATGGCTTTGGTCTCCCGGGGTCCCTCAGACGTGGGAGGAGTCAAGAATCATATGGCTTACTGAGCAGGAGGAGGAGGAGGAGGAGGAGGTTAAAGTCTGCAAGCAGAACGACCGCAATCCGCACTTCTCTCATTATCGTCTGATTTGGGACTGTCTGTCTCCCTCCCGTGTCTCATAAAACACCTTCCTGAAGTAAGTTGCTGTTACTTTGTCTATTACGAAACGATATGCGTGTCTTTTGTCAGTTAGGCAACCTGATTTTCATTTGGTCCATAATAATGGTAGCAAGTGCGTGGTGACAGTGCAATGCACAGATCAGACGACTTGGTTGGAGAGAAAATCTGTTTGGTACCTGACAAATCAAATTATATATATATATATATATATATATATATATATATATATATATATATATATATATATACTATACTATACATACATATATATATATATACATATATATATATATATATATATATATATATATATATATATATATATATATATATGGCACAAACACCTTTTAATGTGAGGAAAACCAATGACGGTCCACTCGGTTTAATCTGATGCGTTAAAAATGGACAAAATAAATTTCGTAAGATCTTAGCGACTTTCAATATCACTCTTTTTTTTTATGCATATAACTGCGCGGAAATTCGGACTGGTCAAAACAGCAAAGATGTTTTCAAAGAGTTTACACACACAGTGAGTTGTTTTCATTATCCCATTCACACACAGTATTCCTATGCAAAAAAAGAAAATAAATTAATAAATAAAGAGCTGGCACTAGTTGTTGCTTTTATGAAGAATAAAGCTTCTCCAGAACTATCCAAATAATACATAATATTCGTGAGTACATGTGTGCACATTGTGTGTGTGTAGCAACTATAGTTCACGATATATGAATTCGGTGAATAGACTACCTGTCGTCCGGTAGAAAGCCAGATGTCAAAACTGAGGTTTCTGTGAGCAATGTACCTAAGGAAATTTCTGAAAGTATGGGTACACTCGTAACAACAATGTTTCTTACTTTCTTTCAACTTAGCCCATACCAGTGCATGTTTCTCATGTATATGTATGTATGTAAATAAATATATATATATTATCTATATATATATATATATAATATATATATATATATAATGTATATGTATATGTATGTATATATGTATATATATGTGTACATATATATATATATATATAATATATATTATATATATATATACATGATATGATATGTGTGAATGTGTGTTTATATGTATATATATATATATATATATATATATATATATATATATATATATATATATATATATATATATATATATAATGTAGTTTCTGTGTGCGTTCTAATCTTCCGTAAGTCGCCACCATCATTTCATCGTATAAAAAATTTCACCACGGGGAACGTTTATCGCGAAAGTAGATGGAATAAGAAAAAAAATATCTTTCTTATTGTATTTAAAATTATAAAAAATTAGTAAACTGTTATTACGTGCTATTCCTATCAAATTATCAATGGTTCAGATATATATATATATATATATATATATATATATATATATATAATATATATATATATATATATATATATATATATATATATATATATATATATATATATACATATATATATATGTATATATTTTTTTTTTTCTCGGCGGTGAAATGCTTAGCGATGAACTTTCCCAACGGTGAATCTTCACCAACACCAAGGTGAATTTCTCTCACAAATGATGGCGGTGAATGTTACTAAAGTGATTTAATGTTAGTGAATTTTCCCAAGGCGATTTGATAGTGGTTAATTTTCCCAAGGCGATTTGATAGTGGCTAATTTTCCCAAGGCGATTTGATAGTGGTTCATTTTCCCAAGGCGACTTGATAGTGGCTAATTTTCCCAAGGCGATTTGATAGTGGTTCATTTTCCCAAGGCGATTTGATAGTGGTTAATTGTCCCAAGGCGATTTAATTTCGGCGAATTTTCCCAAGGTGATTTAATGTCGGGAAATTTTCCCAAGGAGATTTGATGGTTTGATTTAATGTCGGAGAATTTTCCCAAGGTGATCTGATCATGGTGGTGAATTTTCCCAAGGCTATCTCACTGATAGAGCGTTGAATTTCCAGAGAATGAAAGTAAAAAGGCAAAGACTGGCGGCCATGACTGCGTGTTCTGCGATAGCAAAGAGATTCTTTTTCAAAATAATATCTTTTGGTCTGCTCTTCAGCGTCCTAATGCACGGTGAGTACTTTTAAACTTTTAACTCTACGTAAGTATGAGAGAGAGAGAGAGAGAGAGAGAGAGAGAGAGAGAGAGAGAGAGAGAGAGAGAGAGAGAGAGAGAGAGAGAGAAATTATTTTTTTCGTTTGGTAGCTAGTCTTGGACAAAGTATAAATCCGCTCGTTTTGGAGTCAATCGATTACATAAATCCTCAGAGCAAATTGAGACATGACGGTCTTCAGAATTTGTATGGTTTGAGATGGGACATTATCTAAGTGTTCTTTTCTGAGTGATTTAGAAGACTCACGCATAAAAAAAACTTTTATGTCATTATTTGAGAACCTTCGCGACTTTACTGATACCCATGATTTCCGGCAGACTTTTGCTAAGTAGCTAGTACATTCCAGAACCGTACAAATCCTAGCCAGATTTTTTTAATGGTATTAGTTTCTGTATTACAATTCTGATGTATAAAATCTCTGAAATGATAAAAATTAACAACTAAATTTAATTCGACCAAAATCGAATAAACATACCGTCAGAGGTGCGTGCATCCAATAAAAAGTTACCTGAAATCTAAAAGAATTTATTACCTTATGACTGACAGGAAATCAATATAAATGGCAACTTTGTTTTATTAATCAATACAAAATTTTCTTTGATAACATAGAAAAAAACACAGATGACCAGATCTGATGAATGGTTATAAATAAATGAGTGTATACCGGGCTGCTTTTTGTATTAATCAAGAAAACTTCCACATTCATTTTTCTCTCATGCAGATGCCACCATCTTCGAGAATAAGAAGGATCTCCAAAGAGCAACGAAGTCTAGAGTACAAAAAAAAACAAACGGCACAATTTCAGAGACTGCCTCCTCTAGTATGTCCTTGATCAAGGAAGACTATTCTATCAAGATGAGAGGCGGTTGGAACGGAAGTTTCAGTTGTAGTTCCAAGAGAGAATCTGATGATCCATCCACACTTAGTCTCAAGAATTTCTTCAGGTGACAGGTTACAATTTGATTATTGCGTTTGCAAGTCTTGCAACCTTTATTCAGCATAATCTTTGATCAAGCAATTACTTCTGAGATTGAATGAATGATTTATGTAGGGTGGCGTTGCAACATTTATGGTATTCCACCACGGTGATATCATGATTTTAGATATGAATAATTTGGCCAAATAATTACATTTTCCACATCATAAAAAATTTCAGTTAGGCCAAATAATTACATTTTATATACATATATTATATATATATATATATATATATATTTATATATATATATACGTGTATATATACATACACACACATATACATATATATACTTCTACACTTAGCTTCATGAAAGTACTTGAAACCTCATAAAAGCCGCTTGAAACAAACCATAAATCATAACCACAAAATTTAATTCTAGAATAATTTCTTCCAATATGATTAAAAACTATTTGCAAGATTTAGCGATCAGATTTTTTGCAAGATTTATTTACTGGACTTTCTAATGAGCAGGGATGAAACTGAGTGGAAAGAGAGCGAATCGAACATCTTCCTGACTGAGACTTCCTGCAACTCGAAGCCCAAGTATCGCGTCTGGTGCAGCGTTGAGAGGTACGAAAACCAATGTAATGAAAACAACAATACTTTTTATATCATTATGTATCTGCCTGTTTGTAAGGAATTTGTTTTCCATTTGTGAATAAGTTCAAGGAAGGGAAGCTACCTATCAATATGATAACAATGGACTTGTTCAGTTTTTTGTTGAAAGCTTGAAAATGCTGATTTCTGTCCATTTGCTAACTATATTCATTAACATAAAATCCTTAAAGCAACGAAAGGCAATCTCATCATCATATAAGATATACATAAAAAAGGAAGAATGAGCCCACTTACCTACAACAGAGGCTAACAAAAAAAAAGGAAAAAAGAGAGAGAGAAAAAATTGTTGAGACAAATTTGACATCCAGGCACGAAAATTCGAGAGCCAAGATCAGTTTTGATGCCCGAGATCTTGAGGATATATGCTTCTAATGTTGTATTTGACGCAAACTAACGATGCACTACACTATTACCTGACATTTCTCGGATACAGCTCACCTAAGAAGGCCATACACATTCTATTGTCTTGGCGTTACTCTAAAGTCTGTTTTAATTCTACTCTACTTCTTCTTCTTGTTATGTTCTTCATTTTTCCTACATATGCACTTCATAATTTGTGGAAAGTTGTTTTGCAACTGTATGAACTTTTCAGTTTCTATCACTATAACTGGCATTCAACAACAATAGTACAGACTAAGTACATTACCATTTATAGCCTTACACATTTCAGGGGTAAATGACTGGTAGCTGAAGAACAGTATTCTTTTTCAGCATGGCTAAACAGAATCCTGAAGCAACAGTGTGGTATGTACTGACCTCACCAGAGGTGGATACTCAAGATGGATTTGTTCACAGTCTCCTCCAGAAGCACAATAACCTAAGAATCGTCACCATAGACTTAGAGGATGTCTTCAAAGGCACTCCTCTCCAAGAACTATATCTTTCTGGAGCATGGTACAAAGACACTGGTAAGTCTCTTGAGTAGTTGACTGAAGCAGCGTTATTTTTTTTTTTATTAAAACTTGGCACTTTGGATTTGCATCTTAAAAGAAGCATCGCGGGTAGTCAACCTCTCCATAAAAGCTAGTTCGTAAACTTTGATATTTAGATTTAAATATAAAATGGGCATGAGTGGTTGTCCGTCCTCTGAAAACTTGAAGAAGTCCCATTTTATAGTTCTAAAGTTGAGTTCATCCACATGAGAGTGATGATTGAGTTATTGCTAAAAAGCAACAGTGCTTGATAGAACAGTAGTGTGAGATTATAACCTCCTTTCCTCTGTACATAAATAAAAGGAGCACTGATTATGAGATTTCCATGGTTAACATACCTTTACTACACTGACAGTAATCAAAAGAAATATTTTCCCCTTTGAGATTGATGCAATTGAGAGTTCTGTCTTGGAATACTGATCATTTTAATGTCTGTGGTTACCCAGATTAATGGATTCAAGACCCTGCCAGATAGTGGAAATTTCTAGACATGGTGGAAAAACACTACATGTAATACAGTACTTTGAACCATTACTTCCCCTTCCTTGTAACTACACAGTACCATATATACTATATATAGACTTATAAGCAACAAACAATTGACTTTTCAGTTCTGAATGGTTGTAAAACAATATGTTGCTAACTTTTCCCCTATTTTGTAACTTCATAAACACATTATATGCTTATTAAAAACTCAAGGGTAATGTGTGCACAGTACACTACCATACCTGTTCCAAATGCAGGTCCAGAAGTGGCGAACTAGTCAGAAGAGACGCTGAGATGCCTAAAGGGTCATCCAGAAGTGACAGACACATCAGATTCTTAGCTGAAAGAACAGAAAGTGCCAAATTGTTTGAGTATGCATCCGAGCTTGGACGCATGGGGGTTGGGGGTTGGGGGTCTGAAGAAGCTGTTGATGGTACTCTGCTGATAAAACCAGATCAAGATCAACTGTTCAACCTTCTCATGGCTGGATTGAGGCATTACCTTGCATGCCTCAGTCTTGGACATCTGCCAAAAATCTGTTGTGTACTTCTGCTTGTTTCTGGCAGCCGTGACGTCCTGCAAGGTAGACGTGACTCACTGACTAGCCAGTCTTGATTCTCCCCCCGATTTCCAGCTTTCTCCTGAAGTATCGGCCCCTCCCTGGCCCTTATAGGAGGTGGTGGAGCCATACAAAACAGACCCTGCACCCTACACAGCAATAACACTACACGCAATGCTGCAGATACACCAATAAAAGCTATGAAATTTGAGGAAAGCTGCCCTACAGGATCACACCACAACAGTTTGATACACAATTACTTACAAAGAAATGGCATGCATCTAGAAAAAAACTGAGAACGCTTTGCAACACATGGTTTAGACCTTCAAAGGTAGCCGACGTGGAAAGAAAACTCCTATAACATTATCAAGATGTATCTCTCAGCCATTCAAAGCCAATAAATTTTATGTGTAATGACATAAGTAACTGCATCTGATCTCACCCACCCACACAACTTCTACCATATGTTACCATAGTCTTGACATTTCTTTCTCAGACTTGTGATGACTTGTGATGACTGTTACATGATGTAGTGCATTTAAGCCAATAACAGTAGCAAAAGCTCTAAATGAGACAAAGGCCCTCCCCAGATAGTTATCCAAGCACTCCAAACCCCCCCCCACCGTCCCAAAGTAATTACCTCAACCTCCCCATCGCCCTTAAATACCCCTTTCTAAGTGTGCTAATGACTGTAAACAGCATTACCATTGCTTCTTTTCACTCACAGACCATTGCTAACCATACGTACAGATTCATTCATTTTTACTCACTGTATATATACTTTATATACTGTATACATACATATATATATACATACATATATATATATATATATATATATATATATATATATATATAGATATATATATATATGTGTGTGTGTGTGTGTATGTGTGTGTGTGTGTGTGTGCAGCAGACCTAGTAGATAACATTGATGTTTGGATATTGAGACTACAGATAGTATTCGATAGATTACTGACTGTAAAACTCAACAGCATAGACTACCGGAAGAGTAAAAATATCTAAAAATAATGGAATCTATTTACATAGAGGCACGATGATATAAATGAAAGACAAACCAGAGTGATAACATGGTCTGATCATCTATAGAACATTAAAATTAATATAGGTAATAAACATAATTACTCTCCATCATCAAGAGACATTCATATAGCAAATATGACAAATTCTTGAGAATAATGCGCTGGTTAAGGAGAGAACTTTCTGTTCCATGGAAAAACATCCTCCCCTACATATTCAAGACAATTCGACCCCTTTCTCCAGAGTGGCCAGCAGCAAATCTCAGTGACATGATGCGTCTTGCCCTCGTATGGAAGGTGGGGGGTTTCTACAGCGACACAGATATCGTCTGCATCTCTTCCCTGGCGGGACTCCGGAACGTCATAGGACTGGAAGCCTTCAATTTGGTCAACGGGGCATTCTTCCACTTCAATCGCTATCACAAAATGCTCCTGCACTTTATGTCTTATCTTAATCAGAATTTCCATGTGAGGAATGATCAGCTTTCAGTACTTTCATATTTCAATTCTCTCTATGCTTCATGTTTTAAAAATTGTTGTACACTAAATAAAACATTAAAAACTTGCATTTACATAAGTAGTGTCTTGTAATCAAGTTTCTTGTTGCATCAAGCTTCATTGTCAAATCTAAATAGAAAACATAAATCACCTGCGTACGATAAGTAATACTTATAAAACAGAAATCCATGAGTTGCAAAAACAATTTGGCTGTCAGGAAGGCATATTCCCTCCATTACTTACTTCTAAGCAATACACAAGAAAAAATACTCCTCTACTGCCTATTTCTGGAATAACAGATTGCTGCTTAAATTATTTAGTTCCAGGGAACCCATATTTTACAAATGGTCAATCTACTGTAATATCGTGCCATTATTTATGAAAGTCTGGGTAGCTTATATAGGAGTATAATACGCACTGCTCAGGATTTTTGCCAACTTTACTCAAATAACATTTTAAGTTAGAACCTACTTTGAGCAAAACTTGATATATATTTAGGGAAAAAAATCACAAATGACGTTATTTAATCTATAATTACGTTTAATTAACATGGTTCATTATTTCCCTATGTTTAATTCTTTCCAGCCCAACGAGTGGGGGAAAAATGGTCCTCAAACTGTGTCATCTGTTTTGCGAATGGCCTGCAAAGGCGAGATTCTCTCACCCAGTTTGAAGTGTGAGAATCTCACGATTCTCTCTACCAGAGCCTTCCATCCCGTTCAACACACTCAGCGCAAGGTTTTGTTCAGGAAATCGAAGGAAACAGATTTAAAGAAGGTAGGTGTGCCTGCATAGACATATTTTACTGCTCTATTATGACGTTAATGAAGTGCAAAGTCGAAGCATCTCTGTTCACAATGAGAAGGTTACGAGTGTTCCCAAGAAAAAGTTTTGAGTTTTCATGATAATCCTATTTTTCTGCATACAGTGCGCACACATATCTGTGTTAAGAGATGATCACTCAATCTACGTAAATACTGACCTAAACTTATTCATGAAAATCCCGTTTTATTTTTACTGAGGCAATCCATTCTTAGTTTCAGTCTGCGTTTATCATTACCTACTTCCAGTCTGGCACTAATCCCGTATTCATACACGATCCACTTCTGGAACCGAGACACGAATAAATCCCCCATCATCAAAGATTCTGGAACAATCATTGACCTGGCCTCTGCAGCCTTTTGCCCGATGAGCAGGGAACAGGCTACCAAGAACTCTCATATATAGTACTGATTCCAGCACGTAGCTTTTTCGTCGACAGGAAAGTGCAGAAGAAGGAAGTTAACATTAGTATTTCAAGGTATTACCTGCCTATCCAGGCGCCGATGCATACCCAGATTCAGTTATGTGCCTAGGTGTTAAAGCATGGATGCCTCCTCAGGTTCTCTAATTCATAAATGTCAGGCTGACATGAGAAGGGGTGAAAACCAATTTATATAAAAAAAAAAAACACACACACACACACACAGTAGATATGAGAGGCCAAAAATTCACGAAGAAAGGGCCTAGGAGTCCTGGACCAAATGGAAATTGGCCCAGAAGTGCACAAGGTGTTGCAGGCTTAGTGGAGCTTATGTCCCGCCTAACTCCGAGACGAGACAATCTGAAGTAAAATCGTTACTAACGATGATTATTCAGATATCATTTGTGGTTCCACGCACCGTAATGTTTTAGCTCCTGATATTCTTTATGAATTCCAAGAAAACTTATTCCATTCCTTGCGTTTGGGTAACTGCTTGCTGCAATAAGCCTCTGGTGTTCCGTACCTCAGTACCACCGCACCTTAGCAAACTTAAATATGCAGCAACTAGATACAAACATCTTCCACAATTAATATTTATGTCATTACAGACTCAATCAAAACTGTCAATACGCAAATTTCCAGTATTAAAACAATTCACCACTCAAAACTGAAGTACGTAGCAACGCGAAAAAAGATATTAGGAAGATGCTACTGCAAACATTTTTGCGTCAATTCACGAATATAGCTGTATAGTAGACGAGATGAATGAGTTGCTGCGAAGCTATAAAATTCAAGAGATTTTAATTCATAACCTCAACCACATTACAGCATTACTTTACAGTAACCAAACTGACTGAGGTCACCGAAGATGGCTCTGATAGGCTTTTTTAAGGCTAACCAAGGAAAATGAGGGTAAGCAGAAAGAAAATCATTCAAGAGCATCTATATCAACTGACGTTCATATTTCATGGATTATTTAGTTTTCTTTATGGATTAGTATGCTGATCCTAAAACTATACTGCCGAGTAAATTATACAGCAAAGGCTTACTGAAATATATGTGATAATCCTCTCGTCCTGATAAAAAATGATAGTTTAACTCTACCTCCAAGCAATTATTCTGTTTAGAGCTGCTTTAGGTTTCTTTTTTTTCTATCCTATCAAGTGAAAAAAGCTGAATAAGCAACAGAAGTGACGATATATTGCTCACTAAGTGAACAGTAAGGACCAAAATATGTTGAACACCAGATCCATGCTGTTTGACGCAACAAAGGAGCACCTTTATAAATTGAGAGGAGCAGATGTTAAGTCGTCAGCAATCAAAGAAATAATGCACATATCAGTAGTTCAAAAATCTCCAGAATAAAAGCAAACGAGGAAAGTAGCGGCATGTGCTTTTTCTCAACATTCAATACCCAAAGTAATAACAAATGGTGAAATGAAGTCTGCCAAAAAATGACCAAACATTGTCCTTCCTTAAAAAAAAAAAAGACCAGTAAATCGTGTCTTGCATTCAAAACTCATTAGAACGTAAAACTTGAATGAGATCGAGAATGCTTTTGCCATAGTGAAAGTTAGAGTATTATGAAAATGATTGAAGGGACTAAAAGATTTACGTGGTTTAGGAGACCTTAGAGCGTGGGGACTTCTACCAGCAAGTCTTGAAACCTGCCGTAGGAGGGTCAGGTTCATTTTCCTTGAGAAAAAAAATGGAAGCAAATATAAGCTTGATATACAGTATTCACAATGGTTGGCAAATGTGCCCTGTCTTGCAATATTTTTATCTTTCCTTTTGCATTATTTGTTTCTCCTCCCCTCTATTCACATTCAACGGTAATTATCTACGTGCCAAATAGTCAATTGTTATCACACTATTAATTCCCAAAACTCACTTCCACAAGTCGAAGTTTCTATTCTTAAACTCGATGAGGCATTATTTTCAGGATATTCCATTGTCTAGGAAACACCGCTCCATTCAGGAAACCTTCCATTTTAACACTCTGTCCCAAATGTGCATGAATCCCGGTTGGTTCATAAACTGATAACACAGATGGAATCACGAGACCAGCAGTACCTACTCCAACATAATAGTACGTATTACGTTACCTATTCTGGGTCCCCACCCCTAAGGGTCTCACTCCTGAAAAGATTCGCATATGAGTCACCAATTACTATATATCCTAACTATTGATGAGCTTTCACACAGCAGGGCTGCAACAACATTGTCATGGGAAGCCTCCTTTTGAAATGACTAACAACTGCCGAACCTTAGTTAAGGTGAATTTTTATGGATTCACTCTGTTACCAGAAACTAAGTCAAAGGGACACACCCAACCCCATGATTAAACACCCATGTCAACAACAACTGAGCGCTCTGCTCTGACTGAAGAACCCTTTTCTTTCAATTTTTCTAAAATAGCGTGTCATTCTTACCCTTATTTACAATTAAATTTCTTGTTTTACTGTCAAAGGTAAATCTATCAGTCATTTTTAAAGAGAAATTTAAATTAATGAATAGGTATGTCAATGTGTTTCAAACTAGCTATTTACAAATACCACAGATTTTCAGAATACAAATGTTATCTTATTTCTTTCCGCTGATCTTATAAAATAAAAAATGAAATACCCGTAAAATCTGTGCAGGGATAAAAGGATATTTTCAACCTTCAATAACAGGAATGTAAGAAAACATCTTCATCTGGAAGCGTATGGAATGAGCCCATGAAACCCCCTCACTGATCCAGTATATGAATGGAAAAAGAAATTAAAGTTAAATGATTTAGATCTCACCCCCAAAGGAAGTCAGAGACAATCATTTAAATAGGGTAAGATTATAGAAATCGAGAACAGACGCATGAATACTTTAAGGCTGTTGGTGAGGGGAAAGAATCATCCAGAGAACTGAGATTTCTGATCTCCACAGGAAAGGCGCGATAAATTGTGACACAGCTGGCCTTTTATGACCCCCCCAAGGGTGGATAGCGTTTAGACAAATAAACAAGAAGTTCCTTTCACGAATCTGCTAGGTCTGTTCGACATTACAATCCAAAACTAAACAAATAAAAAAAATTAGCTGAAGTCTCTTCGGAGCAATCAAGTTTTCTGTCCGGTGTTGGCCTAAGTTGTTGGTATCTATAACGCTGCCAGAAGCACGATTATGGCTAACTTTAACCTTAAATCATATAAAATCTACTGAGGCTAGAGAGCTACAACTTAGGTATGTTTGATGATTGGAGGGTGGATCATGCCAAATTGCAGCCCTCTAGCTTCAGTATCTTATAAGATCTAAGGGAGGACTGACAGACAAAGCCGGAACAATAGTTTTCTTTTACAGAAAACTAAAACTGACATAAGTAAATAAAAAATCCGGTATCCACAAACAGGGATTATAAATGAGCTTCTCTAAAACTCCATCACGAAACTTTTTCCCTAATTCCACTTTAGAATCCGGATAAAAGAGAAAAGTTAACTAAAAACTTCCAGCTTACCTTAACAGTTTGTTAGTGGTTATGGGCCACAATGAAGTCAAAAAGTCAACAATGGAACGAGCCTTTGACTTTGTGTATAATACTAACTTACGAGAACATACAGGAAAGTAGCTTTCAAGTTAATTATGAAACTGCGATAACTGCAACAAAGCACTCATCAAATTTATACTGACCTAATCATAGATCGGTAAAATAAATACTATTAATCAAAAGGCTAGCCTTAATTCACTACAAGCATGACTGTCGTTAAAACCATATACACTGATAGTTGTAGTAAAGAAACCTTTCTAATCAAAATGAGACAAGAAATATTACCTCAAAGTTCTCTGGACGACTTCTTTGGCCCATTCAAGAGATAGAAGACGACTTTCAAAGGATAACTCCATCATCAGGTTATCAAGCAGATCAGTCGAGTTACTTGGTAAATGCATCTCTTATTGATGGCATATGGTCCACACAGTTTCCACACCATCGCCGGAAGATCAATACCTGAAAAGTTGTTTCACTGTTAAGTTTACAAAAAACTGGTACACTACACGTATTTCCTAGTGGGGTATTTGTTTCGTGTGCTTGTATTCAGAAATTGGATATTAAGAGTGCCATAATACTATTCACCTATTTCAGAAGTTAAACCTTGCTATACTTTTTATATCTCGGGTAATAATAATAGTAGCAATAATAAGGATTAGCTTTTCCAGACTTCTGAGGTAATTTTTATAACGGTTTATAAGTCTGGCCGACTTGTGGGAAACTAAATCAAACAGATTACTTCTTAAAGTCATCTTGGATAATTCTTGTGCTAATTAAAGCAATTTAATCCCTCGATGGAGTTCCTGATTTCAAGAACTAAATAAAAATGTATAACTTTCATGAGAGTCATATTATCTATTCACTGTTAAAAAAAGATAAGAGGTAATTATATATATTTTCTTTTATTTTCTAACATCACATGCCAATCATGTAATTGGGAATATCAACAACAAGCGCTGACTTGAACCCAAATGCCATATCAAAATGCAAAATTTATGCCTCCCCAATATACATACTCCACAAAATCCAGAGCCCTAGTATGCACAAGCTCATTGGTATGCATGGGTGGTTTTCCTGGCAAGACGGGTACCCAGACGCCAATCGATGGCAGGAAACTGTCTTCGGAGTTGTATCTAGGTACAATGTGATGCAATGAACCAATATTACGATAAATATGAATACAAGCGCAGAAGAATTGAAACGTTTTATTCATGGTAAGGTAACAATACATTACGGGAGCTCAGACACTGTTTTTAAAGTTTACCCTACAGCAAAACCCTCTGTCAGCACAAGGTTGGCTTAATTTAGATTATTACTATTATTAATCAGAAAACGAACCCTATTCATATGGAACAAGCCCATACGGGCCATTGACTTGAAATTCGTGCTTTAAAATAATATGGTGTTCATTTGATAGACGAAAAAGAAGGATGAACGAAACAGAAGGTAACAATAAATACAAATGAATTGATAGGGATCCTGACAGGTAAACCTGTACGTGAATACCCAGCCTAAGAGAGAAATCTCTGGCAGAATCAGACATCCAAAGTGGAAAACAGTATTCTAATAAAGGTGGAACAATGACCTAAAACAGACTGCATTGATTTTATAACTGATTTAAATAAATGAGACCTTTTATACAATCACTAACTTCTGTGTAGCATTTGCAAATAATTTTATTGGATTTTCTCAAAAGTAAGATGTGTTAAAACATACACTAAGTATACTTAAAGTTCCAGATTCATCTGAAGGGGAAGATGAGACGAAAAATCAGTACAGGATCTACTAATCAATAGTGTTTTTGTTTTACTAGAGTTCAGCCTCATACACCAACGACTACACCATTAACTAATCCAGCTCACGATTGAGACAAAGGGCAGTTTCATCTGCCTACTTGTAAGAAAATCTTGAAGTAATCCTAAAACATGTCCCTCCACTCCGAGATTCTGAAGTTTATACATAAATGCCTTATGATTTACTGAATCGAAAGTGCCCCTGATATCTATTAGAAGTACCCTATACTCAAAACCCCTTATCAAGGTTCTCTTCCAAATGCATGTCAAATCTGCAGGAGCATCGCGGGTACCTCACTACTTCCTGTACACAAAGTGATTACCACTAAAAATCGTTTGGATTTCACAGACTTGTATAGTGGCTTAAGAATACGTTTTTCTGCAAGTTTGGAAAGTACATGGAGAATAGAAATGGGCAGTGCAGTCTGCACATATGCCACTCTTTGGAACAGGTACTGTATTACTAAGTCAGACCTCATCTACAAAGATACAACGTCGACATAAAAATCAATAAAGAATCTATTAATCTTGGGAGGCAACATACTAAACCCTTTTTAAAAGAACAAAGGGAAGACACTATCAGGATCTTCGCCACCCCAGCTATCAAGTGAAAAGCAAAATTTTATAAGATTAGGTTAAGGAGGATAAGTATCACGGAGAGGGACATCCTAAATTGACTGATTAGCTTCAAAAGGTCAATGAAGCACTTCAGTCTTTTACTTGGGGACAGTAACTTAGATACCATCATCTATTATTATTAATGAAATGGAAGACGAGCCTGGTCCAACGACTGACAATGCCAATTCAGTCCACCAAAGATGAGGCTGAGTAATTCCTGCAACTTTCCACTTTAAAGAATTTTTCTCAGGTATAAGGTAAATTCTATTCGCTGCACGACGAGACTCAATTAAAATGGTGCAATTTTCGTTTGCATGACTTCGTCTCTAAGTGTTGTTTGGTGTGTTTGTCATGGTAAGCTTATCTATAAGTATCATCAAACCATGACTGGTCTTTTTTCCTAATCTTGATGACCTTTCTCGGGGCATACCTTACTAAAATAGCTATCAGCAATTCCTTTAACTTCTTCTTGGGCTCTTGATCTAATATTGCACCTGAAATATTAAGTGCCTGACAAGCTTCAATAATGCAATGGCAACTGGCTCTAGTTTTCAGCCAGATCGTTTTTCCAACGTTGGCATTAGGAACCTACTGATCAACAGATATGTCCATCTCAATGGACACATCTGTGAATAGGAGGTCTAATCCATTACCAGAAATATACACAGAAGTATACACAGACATCAAGAGTAGCCAACCATGAAGATCCCTGGAATTTGAATTAAACCATTCACTGTGCTTTCCTTTGCTGTCTCCACATATAACAAATAAAGCCTTTGAATCCTGTAACTGAGCCATACTAATCTTCTCCCAGAGACATTCATATTTATAATGATCAATATTTGGGTTGTGGCAAACATGAAATAATACAAATTATCACTTACTGAAAACCTTGAAACAAAGCACTTAATCGCAAAGCACTGGGACCTGTGAAATCATTCAAAGCTGAAAGGGACACTGACAATAAAAAGGTCTGAAAGGTGTAACAGGAAGAAAACCTCGCCGTGCAAGGAGATGGTGACAAGTAATATGGAAGAAAGAGAATATCAAAGGGGGTGCCGTAGAAGAAACAAAAGGGGTTGCTGCAAGGAACCTTTAGTAATGCCAACAGTGCACGGCATGAGGTGCACTGATGGCACTAACCCCCTGCGGAGAGACGACGGCACGAGACGGACAATAAATCTAACCGGCGATTTAAAAAGTTACGGCAGAAGTTACGTTTACTTGATTGTACGATAAAGACTGTCGTAAATAATAAGTCACATCACACGTATCTGTTCTTGAACTTACAAACAATTGTTTTTCTCAGGAGTTCCATAACCGTGTTTGCATTCATTAATATTACCCTAAAAACTAATTAAAGAAAAAAAAAAAAACAGGAAATGGTTGCAGTTTCCCGCGATGAAATCCAAGAATGTCGTTATCACAAAATTTTTAAATGTGAAGACAATCACTTTGAAATTTACCGTTAACACACACACTTTCTCTCTCTCTCTCTCTCTCTCTCTCTCTCTCTCTCTCTCTCTCTCTGCAGGTGGTGCTGGTGACGGGAGAGGATGATGACAGAGATGTCAGTCTTCCCTGAGCACCGCTTCCTATCGGGTACCGCCTCCACAAAAATCCACGACATTAAACAGTAAGTTGAACTAATTCTCCGTGCTTACTAATTTCCCGTATTTAAGAAAATCATTGAATAACTATATTATTTATGAATCCATTGAATGTTATTAATTTCATTTTCATTTATTAAACAGTTTTCTTTCGTTCATCTAAAAATAAAGCTATGGAAAATGGTGTGAAATAGTGTAAAAGACTGATTTAAAAATGGAGATCTTACAGATTAATACTGCAATTTTTTCACTTGTGATGAAACATAACCTGAGTTTCGTATTGAGACAAAAGTTTCATCCAACAAATTAACGTAACTTATATATATTAAAATCAACAAAGAGCTCTATTTTTGTTTTTATCGCGTCAGACATCAGTTTATTTTCTTTCTTCTTGTTTAAAATAACTATGGCTTTTCCTTCTTCCTTCCCGAATAGAAAATCGAATAGTTTTCGATTATAGTTCAAAAAGACACTGAGTTCCGTGTCTTCGTCCTCATTAAATGCCAGATATAGTTTTTAAAGAAAAAGATTGCCTTTCGATATCAGGTAAACTCAACAATATCCCTTTCGTTTTCTTTATAATATCGACGACCACCTTTCTTTAATTTCTACACGAAGATCAGTCCTGTAATGGAACATCAAAATAACATATCGTCCATCAGTGTTACGTAATTCTAAGAAGCCTGAGTGACTTCTTAATTGTGTTACATTGATTAGTTGATCAGATTTTTTACAAAAAATTGAATGAATATTCCATACATCAAGAGTTAATATACAGAGCCATAAACGTTGTTGGGTTGGGTTTGGTTAAATGATATCAAATTAGACTGGGTTCGGTAATCTGGTGAACAAAACATTTCATCTCACGACGTCCATGATAGATGATGAATTTGTCTCGAAATTAAAATCCCTTAATGCAGGCAAATAGAACTACACAAACTTCATTTCTGTGCTCCATTTACTTGTGTTGTTAAAATTCCTAGATGAGAATAAAAGGAAATAAAAACTAATATTTCCTAGCGGCAAATAAGGCGTTCATGAACAACTTTTTTTTTAATAAAACAATTCGGTGGTTACTCTTTGAAGCATCCGAGAGTGCGATGTAATTGTAAATCAATTTTTTGTAAAATGGCATGATAATGACAGTGACTATGGTCTTCAGCGTTGAAACTATTTATACTAAAAGGAAAATACCTGGATAACCGTTTCCTTCCATTCTCTGTATACACAGTTATCTTTACTAGCGCTGAACGTCACTAAAAATACACTGATATTCAAAGCAAACCTGAGTATATCGAACATTTTGTTAAATAATGAACCGAAACTTTGTTTCTTAGCAATAAATCCACAAAAGAGGGGCAATCAACAGTTTGCATATAGTGTATGTATGTATGTATGTATGTATGTATGTATGTATGTATGTATTCGAACCAGCGAACAGAGGAGAAATCAGGACTTCAGTGACGTCTTTACTGACTTGGTCGTGATTTCTCCTCTGTGCGCTGGTTAGAATCCATCAGAGGACGAAATTATTATCAACTAAAAAAAATTCCCCTTCGGTTAATATAAATATGAAAATATATTAATTCCGAGGTGGAGCGAATTGAATATCAAAGGACATTTGTAAATTAATGAACATATATGAATCACGGTGATGTGATAAAAATTCATACATACATACACATACTATATATATATATATATATATATATATATATATATATATATATATATATATATATATTATATATATATACACGCATATATAATTTGTGTATGTATATATAAAATATATATGTATGTGTATATATATATATATATATATATATATATATATATATATATATATATATATGCAGACATACATACACTATACATATACATATACATATATATATAATATATATATATATATATATATATATATATATGTTAATATATATGTATGTATATATATATATACACACACACACAAACACAAACATATTTATATATATATATTATATATATATATATATATATATATATATATAATATATATATATACATACATATATGTGTGTGCTTAAAAAAATCACAGTAGATGCTCATGACTTCATTATCATGCAGTCCCCGATTACCAGCTGGATTGGCTAATGGCTTTTCGGTGCTTGGCTAGCGATGACGTTTACCAAATTTTCGGCGTCGAAACGCCTTTTATTACCATAATTTTTGTGATGTTCCGGTTAACGAAGATTTTCAGTTATCATCGCTTGGCCGGGAATGAAAACCCCGCCACTGACTGGGGTTAAAAACCTATGGTTTCAGCTTGTGACAGTGTGATCCGGATCATCCTGGATTATCTCTTTGGTTTTTACCCATTTGATTTTTTTGTTTACTTTGTAACCTTCTTTCCAACTGCATTTCTTTTGTGTGTGACTGGGAAAAATGTCTGTTACAACAGAATTCCATCTAATAAAAGGAGCCTATAAACACGCCAAAGTATAGAAACTAAGTACTATATTTCAGAGACTGTGCTGTCTCTCTCTTCAAGCAGGTAATGAGAAAAGTCACACAAAAAAAGATATTTATACCATGTGATCCACAGGCAAACCGTTTAACTAAGTCATCCCGATTGATCATTTCTTTTTAATCTTCTCAAGTGTTGGTTGGAGGAAGATTTTATCTATGATATCTGAATCTCAGGCGCCCTTTGAGATGTTCATTACCTGTCTTTGTTTAATCAAAGCTGACTCTATCATCTGGTTTTTGTACCGACATTTGCTGCTATAAATCATACTTGACAAATTCCAGTTTATTCTGTGGTTATGGATATTTATATGGTTAAAAATAGCTGAGCTCTGTTGGCCATACCTAACTGACCGTTTATGTTGTATCAATCTCTGGGGGAGTGATTTACCTGTAAAACCAATATAACATTGGTCACAGTCCATGCATGGGATTTCATATACTCCTGTCTTTGAGGATTGGCTAGGGCATTTGGGTAGGTAAAGGCAAACGGGTTATTTTATTTTGGGTGTCTCTCTGGTCTTGTCTTGAGGGGGTCGATAGAAGATTACGTTTGCTCTATGCCCCCAATTACAAATTAGCAAAGTTTCTCGTTCCCTTGCTTGAGCCATTAACCTCAAATAATTACACCTTAAAAAATTCTAGTCAATTTAAAGAAAAGATTTTGTTGCAAGATTCAGTCCTGTTCGTGACCAGCTTTGATGTAAAATCCTTGTTTACTAATATACCGGTGGAGGAAACTATCAATATAATTTGAAATAGGCTTTTTCCGAAACCGACTCAGTTATTAGTGGTTTTAACCGTACGTTTTTTTAAGACTCTTTGAAGCTTGGCTGTGCTGGACACAGCATTTATTTTCAACGGTAAGTTATACAAGCAGGTTGATGGTATGGCGATGGGAAGTCCTCTCGGTCCCACTTTTGCCAACATTTTTATGTGCTCCCTGGAGGAGCACTTAGATGACTGTCCCTTAGCCTGCCGCCCCTTTTCTATGTAAGGTATGTTGATGATACCTTTGCCCTTTTTAGACGTAATTATGATGCTGAGTCCTCTCTTGAGTTTATAAATGTACAACATTCCAACGTAAAGTTTACCCTGGGAAAAGAAAATGAAAATCCGCTTTCTTTTTTAGACGTCCTTGTTTTAAGACAAAATAATATTTTTAACACCACGATTTTTAGGAAAAGAATGTTTACGGGCTTAGGGTCAAATTTTTATAGTTTCTGTTATTTTAACTTTAAAATTAATTCTGTTTTTACTCTCCTCCACAGGGCTCTAACGCTAACTTCTGATTGGTTTCTGTTCCAAGATGAGATTGTCTTTTTATGTAAATATTTTAAAGAAAACTGCTTCCCATCTGAACTGGCCTTTAAGACACTTCGCTTGCTTCTAGACAAGTACTTCTCCCTAAAAACAACAAATTTTAATGTTCCTAAACTGAGTTTTTATGCTAAGATCCCGTTTTTATTGGATGATACTTTTAGAAAAACATTTTCACAACATATCCAAAATAAGTTTGGAGCTATTAAGGTTCATGTGATTCCCATTATCCTGTTACCATTGGGTCATTATTCAAGTTTAAAGATCCTTTGTGCCCTTACATGGCCTCCGGGTGTGTTTATAGCTATAATTGTCCTAAATGTAATTTAGGAACTTATATTGGATCCACCAGGAGGCTTCTGAAGGTCCGCATAGATTCACATCGTGGAGTAAGCTATAGGACAGGCAGCAAAATTGCAAACCCAGAGTGTTCTAATATTAGAAATCATTCTAAAATATGTAAAACCTCCATTAAAAATAAGGACTTTACAGCTGTAGGACGAGCTTCCAACAGCCATGAGTTGACAATTTTAGAATCGTTAATGATCGAACGGCTCGTCCCTTTGTTGAACAGCCAAACCTCTGCTGGCACAATGTACCTCTCTTAGTTGCTACCTTTTATCTCCAGTTTGACATTGCCGCTGAATAGGTTGGTCCAGCTTTGCTTAACTTTTGAATATTTTATTTTTACTTATTTGAATAATTTATGTCCCCTTTATTTTACGTTTTGTGTTTTTAAAAGGTGTCCTTTTAGTCGTTCCTTTTATTAATATTTTAAGTTTGTAATCATTGTGCAACTTTTATTTTTAAATTTCAAATTCTTCGCTTTATTGTAATTTATGTTATCTATTTTGTACAGCCCTGGAAAATGTAATGAATTGATGTATATCCGGCTGTGGCCACCGCTGTTTGGATATATATATATATATATATATATATTAATATATATATATATATATATATATATATATATATATATATATATATATATAAAATGCACCAATACACGTGTCTGCGGTTTTCTGTCGCGACTCGCGATCTAATCCATTATATCGATGCAATCGAATGCATTTTCTTCGAAAGTTCCGTTTGCTGCATACCTCATGACGAAATCATATACTACCAAGATCTGTCTTTACTGCTGTAGAAGAGTTCAGCACTTCTGAATGACAGTCATCGTACTATTATCTCTCAGGAAGCGACGGGTACAGTTGACATGATGACGTTGCGGTCAGCCGAATGGAATGAGCTTAAAATTTATTCAATTTTCTTTGTTACTCCCTTCCGAGGGAGAATCTATAATATAACTGAAGGATCGTCAACTGAAGTAATGAATATTCTGGAGGGAGGATTTGAGGAAAACGCAGTACGTGTGTTGGACAAAAATTAAATGGCGGCAGTTGTGGTCGAGAGCCGTAAAATTTGGTACCGGGATGGAAACACCCAACAGTATGAATGCCTCATTCAACGAAGCTGTTAACCTTACGGTACCACTGTCCGTCAGTTCCATTGTCTAAGGGACCCCATTCAAGCTCAGTTTTATCCACAGACACGTCGAAAGAAATGACACGGCCACTGACGCTACGACCCGGTCTGCGTAAATTGCTCATTTGCTTCTTGGACGTGGTACGGTGATGACCGAGCTACTCTCTAACAGCGAACTGTTAGCGATGGCAATTTGTGCTATAATTTGCGTTAAATTGATCAACCATGCTAAGAATAGAAAGGGATGTTGGACAAGAGACTGGTTGATTAAAAGAAAAGTTTTCGCGTGCATCCCTCATAAATGAACTCAAATGTCATCCACATGATTGGTATAATTATTTGAAGAGGGGGAGCATAAATTTAGGGAACTACTGGCATTAATAACACCATATATCAGAAATCAGACATTTGTATGAGGCCATCTATATGTGCCGATAGACTGACCGACCGCCACACTACGGTATTTAGCGACGAGGAGATCGTCTGGGGGCCTAAAGTTCAGTGTGGCGATATCTCCTTAGAGGATTGGAAATATCGGTGACCGGTAATAAAGTCACTGGAAAAAATGTCGCAGAAAAAGTGACAATTTTGGCTAGGAAAAAAAACAGTCAAAGGAAAAAGTAGCATTAATTTATGGTGACCGGTAATAAGGTCACAGGGAAAAATTCGCAAAACTTCTTGGGGTTCATTATCTTTATGATATTTACTGGCATTTGTTTGTTTTTACGGGAATCCTAACGGCCTCGTACTACTAAACACGCCTTTGCAAAGGTGGATACATAGATACAGTTGAAATTTACCGGTGGGGTTCACTATGAAAGATTAATGTTTCTTTCCTTTTTTTTCCTGTGACACTTTTTTTTTCTGCGACATTCTTACCTGGATTCGGAATATCATTCCGGACCCGGAAAGCACTTCTAATGTTTATTTCCTTGGTGGCAGTGTTGTGTGTAGCATCTAGATATCTAACCTTTAGCTTGTTTATCAAAATATCGTAAGCGATATTTTCCCAGTTTCTGTCTGAATAACATTTGGATTTCATATTCCATAAGCATGTGATTTATATAAAGCAATCCAGTCAGTCCAAAACGACTTAACCCATACTTCTGCCAAAATTAAAGAATATGTGTCGCAGACGACACTGAGTATTACGAACGGATATGTATTTCAACCATGATACAACCGTGTCACACAGTGAATACGCTATTTATACCTCATTTTAAACAAGTCGCCACGAATGATCTGTGCGACAGTCTGTACCGACTAAAAATAACCATATTCACGCACCGACGTCCAACGCTCAGCCCACTTCTCTACAAGTCCTACAAGGCCGAGTCTTAGCGTGAATGGGGTCCCTAAAGGTGCGTCCACACGGTCGAACAATGTCCGACGGACAAACAGTGTTACCATATCATAGGCGAAGCAGGATGACGTCATAAGCGTTGACACGAAGAAAGTAGATCTAGCAACAAATAGTGGTACCAGATGAGGTTGTATACCACTGATTTTACTCTGCTCACAAGGCAAAGACCGGCAGACAATTGTTGATTTTGGTAACAATGTTTGACCGTCGGACATTGTTCAACCGTGTGGACGCACCTTAAGAAAGAAGTCTGTCCCGCAACTGACCCAAAACTCGACTAAGTTGAGAGTAGTACGTCACAGGGCGAGTGGATGGCCTATTTACCTGTCAGTGAGTCAGATCAAAGACATATAGCAGAAAGGAGGAGGTAGATGCGATCGTGATTTTATATGGCGCATTCACTTGTATTTTGGTCATGTCATTGGAGAATTATGCCGAATATGTGTGACCTGTAAGGACGGAATTCCAATTCAGATCGAAATACTCCTCATACTTTTCATAAATTTCCTAAAAATGAAGAACCACAGAAGAAACGGAATCTCTGTGCGAGAGAAAAGACAACTCTAATGCGGATTCTTCAAAGATTTGTAGCTTGGATTTTGAAGCAACTGATGCAAGGAACCTTCAATATGAATTATTTGGTATAATTTTGAAGTGAATTTGATGGTTCTTAATGAATCAATTTATAATGATAATATATTAAAATAAGACAAATATTTGCTACTTAATAATTACTATTTTTTTAGTACCATTTGTACCTAAATATTATAAATTATCAAATGCCATGATTTCCCTATTTGGATTTTCTGTGGTATACAAGGAAGTAGTAAATGTAGGGGTATTCTATTCAAGTAAAGCTAACTGTTCATAATGAATAACTTTATATAGTTGAAACTATTACAGTGTGACATTTATTTACCACTTAATATCTACTATGCTTACTAATATACCAATGACAATCAAATGGTGCAAATGATTTGAGGTCACGATTTTCTCTTTAGATTTTGGGTGGTGTGAAAGCAGAGTTGATGTAGTGTAAATGCGTCTTTGATAATTGCCAAATTACCCATTTATTTATTTTCTATCAATTAAGTCTGAGCATCCCAGCTGATTTCCTACAAAGCTAAAAACATAATCAACGTGGTTCACGAAATTTGTCTGTTTTCAAACTTACAAGATAACTGCTAGACTAGATACATGTGTATATAACTGCATTGTCCAACTAATTATCATTTACCATTTGTTATGTAATAGTAAGCTTCATCGTGAATCTAATTTTTCAACTATAAAGTTGTTTTCTTGATTATAGCATTGGTGTTATAAGAAACTTCGCCATTCTATGGATGAAATAAATCTTCTATTGTCTCTCCGGAGTAGTTTGAATGATGGTTTCTCTCTCTCTCTCTCTCTCTCTCTCTCTCTCTCTCTCTCTCTCTCTCTCTCTCTCTCTCAGTTCAATTAATACTTGATCATCATAGAGAAGTTGAAGGAGGATGACTTAAAGAGTAATGCATAATGTAAACAGTATTCAGTATTCATTGCTTACAGGCCATCCAAAAATTCAAAACCGCGATACTTCATCGAGAAAATGAGCAGCTTCTCTCAGGTGACGAAATTCAAAAGATTTTTCGTTGCCTCTGTGTTCCTTGTGAGTATCTACGGCTTCGTATCCCATGGTAAGAACCAATTGATTCTTTTGTCTTAATGCAAAGCTTTTTGTAAATGGGAAATAGTTACTACCGAACGTTAGCAAGTGTACGGTAAAGAGGGTAAACAGAGAATAGGAAAACGGGATGATCAATAATAAAAGTAAATATAACTTGATATTGGGACCCGAGAAGAGGCAATCACAGGAAGTGGAGCAATAGGCGGACAAGCACACGTCTCCATTGTCTGATTTAGTGATTAGTCAGGCTGACCTCATAGCACAAAATACTTCAATCTATCCCACTCCCTAAGAGACAGGAGAAGGAGAGGAAGGGAAAAAGATGGGGCCTAAAGCCTAGGAAAGTGATAGACCTTTCTGTCTCTTAAAGGAAGGAAAGTTATATAATTCATAAAAACAATAAAAACAGAAGCGTTCAGAGAATTCCAGAATAACACAGACTAAATAAGACGCAAATAACAGACAAAGACAATGAAACATTAGGACTGAACCCAGGACATTTCATAAATATGTTTATGATAACATCCCCTTTCTTTTTAGCATTGTTATTCCAGGTACAGCGAAATACCTTAGAACAATAGTTAATACTAAGGATCTGGCATGGTGTTAGGGGGTGCTCCGGCCGCCGAATTTTGGGGAATTGTCTACTTTTAGTTATTAACAATTTTCAACTGTTTATGTCTAAATAAACATATCCTGAATGCATTACGCTAGAAAATAAATTTTTTTAGATTGTTGTATTAACAATTTTCTTCATCAATTATATGACACTGAACCACAAATTGTAAAAACTTGTAATAAATCGTTAGTGCGAATAATTCAGGATAGGTTCAAGTAAGTTATAAGTACACTATTTTGGACTGTTTTACGTGTGAACAAACATAACTTGAAACGTAATTGCAAAAAACAAATATTATATATATATATATATATATATAATATATATATATATATATATACCATATATATATATATATATATTATATATATGTGTGTGTGTGTGTGTGTGTGTGTGTGTGTGTGTATATATATATATATATATATATTATATATATATATATATATATATATATATATATATATATATATATATATATATATATATATATATATATATATATATATTATATAGATTGGTTCTGACAATTTGTTCATTGCTTGTATGGAACTTTGAACGACAAATTGTGTATATATATAAAAAGCATGTATATAGTGAACAAAAAATTATTCCAAAATAATAGTCATCCACTAAAATATCCGATTCTCTGTAAGGTACGTGTCAAAGAAAACGGATTAAAATGGTATAGGGATAACTTGCTCTAGATGTAGAGATTCTCTCAGGATTTTTGAAAGTTCAAAATTATTCTTCTTTTGCTCTTTTCCCAAAACTTATTTTATCAAAACTGAATTATTATTTTTCCAAGACGACTGAACCAAAATACATCACACTTACAGATGTATTTTGGTTCAGTCGTCTTGGAAAAATAATAATTCAGTTTTGATAAAATAAGTTTTGGGAAAAGAGCAAAAGAAGAATAATTTTGAACTTTCAAAAATCCTGAGAGAATCTCTACATCTAGAGCAAGTTATCCCTATACCATTTTAATCCGTATAACTATAGATCTTTACTTTTCCGTCGGAAACAATCGTTTTCCCGTGCAGCTTTTAATTTCTCGTATTAATTCTGAAAGGTGACGTCATGATTTTGTCAACAGCAAAACAAATGAACTTAGAGATCGATTTCTAAATTTTATCACGAGAGAATTTTCATTTTAGCTGCAGAATAAGTGGTAAAAATTTGAAGCAAATCCCTTCCATCATAAGGTAGAAACAGTCATTTACTTTATAATGGGGCATCATGGCAGTTTTTAATTTACGAATAACAAAATTTCCAGTTTAACTATTTAAGACTGAACCTCATCTTCCATCCTTACTGCAGGCGTATATAATGGTGAGAAGCATATCAGCAGAATGCTGAAAAGCTCAACACCATACCATGGAGTCCACGACCACACACCAAGAGCAAATACAGAAGAATATATCATGAAGGGACTTGTGACTGGCAATAGTAATGGCAGCTTCTTTTGTTCCCACAAAAATACGACCGGTGATTCCGCTCTCCAAAGGCTGAATAATTTCTTCAGGTGACTGCTTTTGTACCTTCTGGCACTTCTGAATAGTTAATGTTTTATATAAAATCTAGCAACCACAACAACAATTCCTCATTGTAACAGCCACAGTAATTCACAAATTTTGGATTTACTTCCCACTGAAGGCTTGAAATACAAAGGTAAATTAATGAAGTTCTCCACGATAAGTGACATTTGAACACATACCTGGTTAAAAATTTATGTTATTACTTCCCATTACGGAAATACTATTAAGAAATGTATTAAAGAAACAAATCCATTTATGTATAAGTACAAATTATCCTAAAATAAGCTAAACTGACAGCTTCCAAAAATCTACGCAATTCCTGCAGGTACATGAAAGACATACAGTAACATAAATGAACTTTTAAACAAATGTATTATGTCCTTTTACATTTCATGTCCACTTATATACCTCCTTAATGCAATAAATGTATGTCATTCCAATATGTAACATATACAATAGTCATTCCTATATCTATTACTGCACCTCTGCGAATTTGTTAACTCCACCTAGACATTAAGAACCTACTTTTGACATGTAAGTGTTTCCTTCATTCCCATCCCTTAGTGATCAAGATACCACATCGAAGACACACATGGGACAGTGAACTGAGGTGTCATTGAAGTCTTTTATTTGCCAAGGGAACGCAGCTCCACGCGAGGAGACCCAGTTGAAAATTATCATCCTGATGGGCATTCAAGATGCAGTTAGTTCAGAAAATAATCTCTTTGGACACCACCTCACTGCAGGATGTTGTCACATCCTGTTGGTCATATGAAGCAATTAATAATGCAACCTCTGCAATATGTGCACCACCTAACCAGTTACACGCCGTTTCTGCCTACAAAAAGGGTCAGAAAAGGGCAAATGAAGCAACCTTACCTTCAAAACCGACTTTGATGCCAGCCACTTTATCAGTCCTGTGCTCAACAGCATGGCCTCAATGAGTGCCATGCTACCAACAGTATGAAGGTTGTTAATAACATCCACAATGAGATTTACCATTCACACCTTTACAGTTCCACGAGATGCTCACCAGGTGACGTAAGTTCGGGATTACCCTCAACAAAGACAAGTTTGTGGTTGCCTCATCTACTTCCAACTTCTGCAGATACATACTCTCAGGAGAGGGCATTTTGACTGACCAAGATCAAGTTAGTGCCATCAGGGATTTCCCAACTCTGGCTAACCTGAACGTCCTCAGATCATTCATGGGCCTGGTAAACCAATTGGTAGAGGTTACCCCTGACACCTCCACTACAGCCCAGCCTCTACACCCTCTGATGAACTAGAAGAGAACATTCGTTTGGACCCATGACCATAATGAGGCCTTTCAATGCATCAAATCGACACTCCTCCTTTCACTTGTTCCTGCTGCCCTCAACCCTGACCTTCCTGTCGTTCTCCAGACAGATGCCTCATGCCATAATAGTATTGGATATGCCCTTCTGCAGGACCATAGTAGTGACGCCTACATTTAGATCAGTGTGGCTCTCAATTCCTCACCGACACCAAGACATGCTATGGCCAATATCAAAATGTAGGCTATATTTCACTGGCCTACCGAACTTTACTCTGAAGATGGATCACCGCCCTCTCATACCATTCCTGAATCATTACTCGCTGGATGCCATTGAGAACCCTCGCCTACGTCTGCAGGAGAAAATAAATTTCACCCTACTTATTCGCAGTTGTGTGGCATGCTAGCAAGTCTCTGAAAATTCCTGATGCCTTGTCTTGAGCCCCAGTCAGCCGACCTGCACCAAAGGAGGAAATGGCAGGTGTCCCTTCTGCCACCCATCTCCAAACAGTCATGGCTGTGCACACCATTGCCTCTTCAAGAGTGTCTCCATTTCAAGAAGCAAACAGGACTTTTCGGGATCTACAAGACGCAGCAAGAGCAGACCCTGTTTACACTTGCCTACTCGACTGTGTCACCTCAGGATTCCCCTGCAATAGGTGTGATCTTCCTAACTCGTTACTCCCATACTGGAAGATACAGGATGACCTCTACACTGATGGTGGCCTCATCCTGTATGGAGCAAGAAATATAGTTCCTGCTGCCCTTCGCACCTCGTCCTACCAACATGACAGCCATAGAGTCTGTTTCAGCATATTTCTTTATTGTCGCAGGAAAAAAACCTTCCTCGACAAAGTCGACTGACTTTCAGGATGTCCTGTTGTTGTTCCATGTAAAGGTGATACTACTGCTTCTAATACAGTCTGGATCTTTTGTCACCACTTCTAGAAAGATGGTGTCCATCTCTGCCTCAGGACCAATGGAGGCCCACAGTTCACCAGCAACGAGTTCCAGGATTTCATGGAACAATGGGGAGTTAAAGAAGTGGTGACCTCCCCATATTATTCACAATCAAACGGTCATGCTGAGGCTGCCATGAATTTGATCAAGCATCTCATCCTTACCATGGTACCCTCCAGCATCACTGATTGTGAAGAGTTTGATCAAGGTCTCTTAGAGCTCCGAAATACTATCAATTTCACATAGTTCCCCATCCAGATATCGTATGGCAGACCTCTTAGATTATGCATCCCTGCACAACCAGAGTCCTTTTCAAAGGAGCGGCAGGTCAAGACTGTGGACTGTGACCGCCATGCTGTCGCCAGTGCCGAGCAGGATAAAACCCAGTACAATCAGAATGCCTGCCCCCTACCAAGATTGACTATTGGACAGTAAATATGGATCCAAGACACAACACCTCATCAGTGGAACAAGGTCAGGGTAGTCATGAATTTCGGCAGGTCCAGAGACTACAAAATTTGTCTCCCTAATGTTTGTGTATGGTGGTGAAACCGTTGTCTCCTTTGTCTAGTGCCAACCACTAGTGTTGACCATTCCCCTCCATTTTCTATGGGCCTTACTTGGTCCCACGATGGTCTCAAAAGATTGCAGAAAAAAAAAAGTCTCCTTGAGAGTGTACTATGAGCGTTAAGAGGAGGGAGGCGTAAGTAGATTAAAGACTTATTCAGTGATATATGAACCTTTATATATACAAGACATCCCCAAGTGAAAATCAGGAGGTACAAGTCTTTCAACTTTTATTCCAAAGTCATCTTCAGGGTATGTGAGGATCTCGTATAATTCACCCACAGAACCATTGTAAAGAAAATATATATATGTGTGTGTTATGTATTTTTATATTTCACGTCCATTTATATACCTTGATAATGTATCAAATGTATGTTATTCCTATATGTATCATGTACGATATGTTAAAGGCCAAACCTTGTCTCCGTCTGGCAGTAATGTATCGCCAGTACGGGCCTGCTCTGGATTCATTGTTTACTCACATAATTGCACCTCTGTGAATTTGTTAACTTTGTGTAAACATTAAGAATCTACTTTTCATATCACTGTATCCTTCATCCCCAACCCTTACTGATAAGGATACCACATCAAACCCACACAATACCCTTTTCCAATCTGACACGGTGATGTAAAATTACTAACAAAGTAAAAACGTAAAAACTCAAAGCAAGTGAAGTTTACATCAAAGCGTCAAATTGAAAAAGGGAATTGTTTTGTTTGTTTGTTTGTATGATGTTTTTACATTTCATGGAACCATTGGTTATTCAGCAACAGGACCAGCGGTTTACGTGGCTTCCGAACCACGTCGAGAGTGAACTTCTATCACCAGAAATACATATCTCTCACACCTCAGTGGAATGGCCGAGAATCGAACTCGCAGCCACGAAGGTGGTATGCCAACACCATACCGATCACGCCACTGAGGCGCTAAAAAGGGGAATTGTACAGATTCTTGAAAGCTCTCTGTTTAGTTTTATTTTCTAATATTTTTATACTCATGCATGTCGTTGGCTTTGTTTCTAATTACGATTAGTCAAGAGGTCATTGTAGCTATTACCATTAAGTTAACCATTGTTTATACGAAAGATAAAATCTTGAAGCAAACAGTTCATATACCTTTCCTCAGATATAAAATAATAAAAAAATTTAATTTAATTATGCACCACTTTTCTAGGAATGAGACTGAATGGAAGGAAGACGTGGCTTCTAACATCTTCCTGATCGAGTCGTCTTGCAACTCAAAACCAAACTATCGGTCCTGGTGCAGTGTGGAGAGGTACAGAAATATTGCTGGCATTTGGTTCTGGTATTTTCGACTTGACTGAGGTTGAATAGGTCGTTGTTCTGACACAAGAGACTTCGCAATGTTTCTTTACCTGAAGGTGTCTTGTGGGAACCTGGATCAAAATAAGCTCACTAATTATAAATTTCTGCTGGGAATTTTCAATTAAAAAATTACATAGTACAGAGAATGTTTACCAGAAAAGAAGCATATGAGAGAGAGAGAGAGAGAGAGAGAGAGAGAGAGAGAGAGAGAGAGAGAGAGAGAGAGAGAGAGAGAGAGAGAGAGAGAGAGAGAGAGAGTAGGTTCTCCAGTGTTTTAGGCCACATAACCTTTATTTTAATTTTTTTAATATTCTCTCTCTCTCTCTCTCTCTCTCTCTCTCTCTCTCTCTCTCTCTCTCTGCTCAGCTATTTCATTTGAAGGTGTCCGTCCGCTTTTTACGTAATCCCTAATAACTTAGTTATTGCTCTTTTGTCGTCTTGATTTGCAGTTAACTTAGGTTTTTATGTTCCTTTTTTAAATTTCATATCATATATTTTAACGTATTGTCATTTACAGATGTTTTAATATTTTTAGATATAGTTAATCAGTAGTTTTCTTGCTGTTTCTCTTTATTTTTTATATCATTCTATAGATCAGTGACCCTGATAATGGGAAAAGTTATGTATTCCCGAGAGCTCGACTGTGCATCTCTTTTATTCTAAGAAATAATAATAATGTCTGCAATATTACCGCGTCTTCTGGCTATCGCATTCCTCTTCATATTATGTATAATGAAAATACTGAAATATGTTTCCCGATCCCCAGCATGGCCCAACAGAATCCTAAAGGAATAGTATGGTATGTAATGACCTCCCCAGTCGTCGACCTCAGCGATGGGCTGGTGAAACACCTCCTCCAGAAGTACAAGAACTTGAGACTCGTCACAGTGGACCTGGACGACGTTTTCGAGGGAACACCTTTGAAGGAGTTATACAGGTCGGGCGCCTGGCACTCTAATGCAAGTAAGTCTCAAGCAAAGTTCACTGAGACCTGTGGCAGAGCTCCCCAGGTCAAAGGTTCGGAGCTATAGAAGTCAAGGTCTTAACACCCAAACTCAAGCCTTTGTATGCGCTATAATCCCGTTAGACTGTTGCGCCTTTTTTCTTTTATTTGTTTACCGTTATATTTCATTTGATTCTGTTTTCTTTTTTATATGTAAACAAATAGATAATCCTTTGGATCGATTTTTTTAAGTTGAATTAATTAACTAAGCTTGCCCTCCAGCAAAGTGGCCTGCAGTTAATTTAGGCGACATGTTGCGCATGGCAATGGTCTGGCATGCTGGAGGATTCTACAGCGATTCAGACATCATCTGCATTTCACCCTTGACTGAACTGAGGAACGTTTTAGGAATGTCCACATTCAATCTCGTCAACAACGCCAACTTCCACTTCGATCGGCATCATCCTATGTTGGAGAATTTCATGCTGTATCTGAATGAACATTTCAACGTAAGGCAATTTCAGCATTCAAGTGACGTTACTCTTGTGACGGCACTTGAAATGCTCTAATGGTATTCATTTATCTTACGAACCAGTTTGGTGTTACAACGGTTAACTTTCCTACTTCTATAACATCTGTAATACTGACAGAGAAACTGCATGTTGGAGAAAGTAGATAGCACAATTCCCAAGACAAAATACAATTCATAATTATGGACACGTTATAATATCAATTTCAGCCATCTGTGTGGGGTATGAATGGCCCCGAAGCATTCTCAGCAGTGTTAAGATCCGTCTGCAAACATAGCATACTCCACTCAGGCCTTCAGTGTGATGGTGCCAAGATCCTGTCCCCCACAGCGTTCAACCCGATTCCGCCTCATCTGATGGCCATGTTGTTCCAGAAGACAACCATTAAAGACATGCATCAGGTCAGTAACCCCTAAAACTTTAGTAATATGCTTCAGGATGAACCAAATCAAAATTCAAGTCCTGCCTATATATACTCCAAAAAAGCTCTATGAAATAAACGTATGTTCATGTTGATAATACTTAGCATTCATGCTTTAAGATGGTTCCCATATCTCAG
>NC_087209.1:65828593-65843593 GCF_015104395.2 Macrobrachium nipponense
CAAGCACGGGAGGTCATATGAGGCTTCTGCAATGAAAAGTCTACCAACAATAAGGTCTCTAGGCCCACACTCCCCTCAACATAAAACTTTATTCTTAATTGATTGATTTTGTCTATTAAATCTGGCGTCACAACATCTGGGTAATTGACACCGAAATAAATTAAATAGAAAAAATTAAATTTTAAATAAATTTCACAAAAATATTTATAAATATATGTATATAAAAAATTTTTTCATATATAAAAGTTCTTACATAGACGATCTATGTATAATTTAAATTTGGTTGAGGCAGCCCGCCTCCCCCATAAATTTATATAACTGCTCTATATTACAATCCTTTCCTAGAATTGTAGTTAGGATAAAATTACCTACTCTGTCACGACCCCAAGACAGGAACCTATGTCTCAAATTCCCGAAACTGGGACATTCAATCAGCAAATGTTTCACAGTCAAGGGCAACAGTTACAGTTCTCGCAAAAACGGGAGGATTTTCCACGAGACATCTAGAACCCATGTGTGAGTCTTGTATGTCCAATCCTCAATCTGCACAACATCGTTTCTTGTCTCCTTGGCATATATGGATATGACCAAGGAGACACTGATGAAGTGATACTGCGCATTATTTTTATTAGTTAAAATATCCTCCCACTGGGACTGCCAACATTTTTTAATTCTCTGACCTACTAGAGGATACAAATCCCGATATGGTAGTAGGCATCTTGTGGGTTCTGGGGAGCTGATCGCAGACATTGCAAGTTGGTCAGCTTTCTCATTCCCAGCCACCCCAACATATGAAGGAACCCAACAGAACTTTATTTCTTTCCCTCTTCTTTTTAGTAAAAGCAGCCATTCTTTATTTTAAACTTAAGGGGGGGAGGGCCACTGAAGTGTGGGGGAAAATGCAGTGGGATGGATTGGCTAAGCCTACTTGAATCTCACAGAAATAAGAATTCTTCTTATTACAACAGAAAGAGAATTTAGCTAAAAATGCCCCAAATGGGGAGAAAGTTATTTATAAACCACGAAAATGATTAGGATAACGAAGGAACACATAATTCCTTGGCTTCTGAACATTTAAGAAATTTAACCAATAATTCCGACACTTAGCAGCACAATAGAGAAAGCAAGCGAAGTAGTTAAAACACGTAGTGAAAACTTAGGCCTCTGGCAATCGACACTGAAGTGGGAAAATCATTCACCTTGCACCCCCTGATTCGAGATGAACCGGGAAAAGGATTTTCTTAAGGACACTGGAAATAATTCACTAGAAATCAAAATTCCATGTAAATTGTTTGATTCATTAAAAAAAAGAATCTGTCATGTAATTTTTTATAAACAGCCAAAACTTCCACCACTACTGAGAGACACTGAAAATAACAACGTCTACGGAGAGGATACAAAACTTTTACGTGGAAGCTTCACAAATTACTATCTTTTTTTCAAAACACGAAGAAATAGCTTCTAATTAAATATATAAAATCATCATACGAAAATCTTGACATTCCCCTAACTTCATAAGGTTTGGTGCAGTCCCTGGCAGGGAAATAAAAACGCCATCAGGTTTCCTATTTCTGAGAGTAAGTTGTCCTGCGTGGGAATATCCCCCTCACCTGTCAATTCTACCTTGCAACATTTGGAAATAATGACAGAAATGATCCAATACACCTACAACTGCATCTATATGAATATAAAATGACTCCAAGTATGCGAGTGAATATCAGGGACCCTATGATCAGATGTAAACATGACTCAAAATACAGTAATACCCCCAAACTTGCACGATTCGAGTTGCACGAATTCACAGATATACAAACTTTTCACTGGCCCCTGATTAATTGTCATAAACGAGTTTGTCATGCGAACATTTGCGAATCCTCGAGAAACCCTGCAAGTGTTTAGGTTTAATTTTCTATGTAATTTAAAAGTTTCAAGATTTTACCTGTAAATTAAATAACATTAAATACTAAAAATAATCCTTTTTTTCCTATCTTTTACTGAGATAAGAGAATTTTTATGATACACGTGTATGTTCATTTGTTTTGTCGATAAGAGGGTCGGCCGCTCGAGTCAGCTTTTCCATCTATTCGATTCCTGAATCTTCTTTCCTCACCCACACCTCACTCATATCCCTCCTTACCACATCCATCCGTCCATCTCATCGCTAACGCCCCCCACTCCTCCTCCCCATCACCGGCATGTTCTTAGCTCTTTTGATTACTTCCACCTCCTCTCTTCTTATTACATGGCCACAGTATCTCAGATGAGCTTCTCTAGCCTTCTCCTTTACATTACATATGCCATACATTCTTCTTATGTCTTGACTCTCCCTCCTTTCCAGTCGTGATATTCCAGCTATCCATCTAACGATCCCCATCTCAGTTCTTTCCAACAGACCCTCCGCTTTCCTCTTAAGTGCCCAATTTTCTGCTCCATATAACAGTACAGGACTGAATAACCATCTTACAAACGTTCATTTTGAGCTTTAATGGCATTTCATTGTCTAAAACAGCAACAGTTTACTCTCTCCATTTTCGCCATGCTTCTTTCACACTCTCTCTCTCTCTCTCACTGCTTTCCCCTGTTATTATTGATCCTAGGTAGTTAATATATCTCTCCCTCCTTTGTAGATAGCACACAGTATGTCTTTACCTGTACAGTAGATAATTCTAAATTGATCTAATTTTACCTGCATCATCTACGAACTGTAAATGTGCTGTTCTAAAACAGACACATACCTAAGAGTTATATTAGCCCAAATATAAAACACTGTTCATGGAAAGGAATTTCAGATCAAAGAAATTCTTACAAACGAGGTTGAGAACTTCTAAAAGTAGATCGGTTGGATGGGGCAAGGAGAGAAATAGTATGTGTAATCTTCAACCAAACTTATATTTTTACGTCAATCATTTATTTCTTTTTTAAGGGTAATGTATTAAGCTTTGAACTGAAATTACAGTAAATTTAATTTCATTTAAAAGTTACTTTAACAGTTAGGGAGCATGGATAGGGTCCTATTTAGTGTTTAAACTCTAGAAATAAGCATTCATTAGCATTTTTAGAGACCGTGCCAAACTAACGCAAAAATTCGCATTGCGTGAGGGGGTCTGAAACCTAACAATACCTAAGATCGGGGTTTGACTGTATCGACTATCAACACATACTTTAAAAGAGAGGATATAGAGGCTGGGAACGCACCAACTAAGAAAATATAAAAGAAAATTCCTTTTTGAGCAACAGCAGCATCAGCCATACCAAAACAGCGCTTGGCTGTCCTGTTGAATAGTGATGTTACAAGTTACCGTTCATGCAAAAGAAGGGACACACGGGACAGACTTGGCAACTCCCTTTGTCTGTGATTTCCTAAGTATATAATGTTAATTTCCTTACAAATCAAGTGGAAAATGTGCCAAAGGTTCTTCAGCACAATCGAGTCTTCTTTACAGCTTATAACACTGTATTGAAATCTTGAAGTAATCCTAAAACATATCCACCCACTCCCAGATTCTGAAGTTTATAAATAAATGCCTCATGATTTACTGAATCGAAAGTGATGCTGAAATCATTATTAGAAGTACTCTACATTCACTAGAGTCCACCCACCTCCCACGTTGTAATTTATATTTTTCTTGGGTAAAACACGTAAAGGCAAGATTTTTATTCTAAATACATTACCTGCACAAATGCATTATAAAAGAAGAAAAAAAATAATCAAATTACGGTAACAATGTATTTTTTTTTGTTGATTTTTCCCCTATCACAAAGAGTCACTCTCGTTTGGGTAATATTTTGTTAATCCGCCCAGCGATTTTATTCATGAAAACCCATTTTTTCTAATGATTTTCTTACTTTGGTGTGTTCTGATGTTCTTATTTTGCACAAAACCCGTTTTCCATTGACCATCACCCAATCCGGGGGTTTAGGGTGGGAGAAAACGCAAACGAGCAATAAGTGGAAGATAATAACAACAGAACACAACAAAACAACAAGAAAACTAACAGGGAAAAAATGGTTTTCCATGCAATAATAAGAGGGTGAAACATTTATGGACTGACTCAGGACGAGGTAACTTTCTCGAGCACCGTTTTCTAAATTGTCCCATTTTCTAAACCACGATTTACAAACATGGTTAATAGAGAAAATGAATAAAATAAGAGAAGCTGCTTAACTTAACAAACCCACCTAACCTAACCTAGGGGGAGGTGATCCTTCCTTAGCAGGGAAGCGCCCTCCAACCCCCCTCCCCCCCTTACAAAAAATCTTGGAAATTTTTCGTATGAGAGCGACTCTTTGCGACAGTGGGAACATCAACAAAGAACTTAGAAAAATTGCATACTTACCGTAATTTGAGTTTTTTTCCTCTATTGTTATGCATTTGTGCAGGAAATGTAATTAGAATAAAAAGCTTTCACATGTTTTACCCAAGAAAAATATAAATTCCAACGTAGGAGGTGGGTGGACTCTACCGAAAAATAACCCCCTCATCAATGTTCTTTTGCAAATGGCATGTCAAATCTACAGGAGTATAGCAGGTACCTAACTTCTTCCTGAACACATAGTGACTATCACTTAAAATCCTTTGCATTCCACATACTTGTATAGTGCCTTAAAAATACGTTTTTCTGCATCTTCGGAAAGCAAATGGTGAACAGAAATAGTTCTGTAGTTACTGCAGTCTGCAGATATGCCAATCTTTGGAACAAGTACTGTGCTACTAATCCACTGCTCATGACAAACAGACCAAATCAACACATGGAGACGAAATCATGCACACAAAAATTACACCATTTTAGTAGTCTCGCCATGCAGCGAATAGAAATTACCATATATCTGAGAGAAATTCCTTGAAGAGGAAAGTCGAAGGAATTACTCAGCCTGATCTTCCGTGAACCGAATTGGCATTATCAATCTTTGGGTCAGGCTCGTCTCCCAACTCACCAATACTAACAGATGATGGTATCTTGGTTACTGTCCCTTAGTAAAAGGGTGAAATGCTTCATAAAATTTTTAAAGCTAAGCACTCAGCTGAGGATGTCCCTTTCCATGATACTTGTCATTCTTAACCTATTTTTTTACAAATTTTCAATTCACTCAAGAGATGTTAAGTAAATTCTTGGTAATCTTGATAGTTGAGGTGGAGAAGATCCTGATAGTGTCTTTCCTTTGTTTATTTAAAAAGTTTTTAGAATGTTCTCTCCCAAGATTAATAGATGCTATAGATGAGCACTGGATTAATAATACAGTACTTGTTCCAAAGAGTGGCATATCTGCAGACCGCAGTAATTACAGACCTATTTCTATTCACCATGTGCCTTCCAAAGTTGCAGAAAACTTATATCTAAGCCACTATACAAGTATATGGAATCTAAAGGATTTTAGCAAAGTGAGCTTATTTGAATGTATCATCAAACCATGGCTGGTTATTTTCCCTGATCTTGATGACATTTCTCGGGGCATAACTTACTAAAATGCCTATCAATATTTCATTTAACTTATTCTTGGGTTCTGGATCTAATATTGCACCTGAAATAGGAAGTGCCTGACAAGCTTCAATAATGCTATCCCAACTGGCTCTAGTTTTTAGCCAGACCGTTTTTCCAACGGTGGCATTAGGAACATACTGATCGACAGATATGTCCACATCAATGAACACATCTGTGAATATGAGGACTAATCCATTACCAGAATTATGTGTAGGTTCCTCAGTTACCTGAACAAAATTAGAGTATACACAGAGCTCAAGAGCCGCCAACCAAAATCTCTGGAATTCGAATTAAACCACTCGCTGTGATTTTCTCTGCTGTCGCCACATGTAACAAATGAAGCTTTTGAATTCTGCAACGGAACCATACTAATCCTCTCCAAGAGACAATCATATTTAAAATCATCAATATTTGGGTTGTGGTAAACAGGAAATACATAAAAATTGTCACTTACTGAAAATCTTTTACCAAACCACTTAATCGCAACTACACACTAAGTTTTTCTGACGATAGATATGTTGTCCAGACCTAATGTATACAGCCAACCTTAACCATGTGGGATATTCTCACGACAGAGTCAGGGCCATTTAAACCCTTGGACTAAAAATTCAACCTTTGACTCGTTACAACTTACAAGTGTCTCTGATGAAAACATCACATCATAGTTACGGTCACAAACCTGGGATCATGAAAATTTGACAATAAGCCTCAAATATTTGAGTAAAGTACTCTGCAATGAGTCACAGGCCCGGAGTTAAGCTCAATGGCTGAAAGAATTAATATTAACAATATAAAATTAAAAGCAAATCTAATCAATATTTCCATAATATAAATTTGGTCTAAATTAACAGAACTAACAATAAAATCAGCAACAGTATTTACGTTATTTACAATAATTTCAGTAAAAGGATGAATACAGCTAACCCCATACGTCATTACAAAAGCGCCATGCGCAACTGGTCAACAAGGTAAAGCCGTGACACCTTATATGGTAAAGTAGAAACCGGCCAGGTTTGCCACAACAACTGGGGGAAGGCAGTCTGGATGGATTTAGAAATCATATAAAGCTGATAATCCACCAAGCAACTTCTGCTCTCTCATCAGGCTGACCTACACACTGCCCCAAAAAACGGAAAATAGAGCAAAATTGCGGAAAAATACCTGACAATCAAGAGAACTCTAACCCAAGACTATGGAAGGACACAATACAATGGCTATGGTGCAGTCCAAGGTTGAAGAAGGAGGTTTCTTTTCAGAGTAACCTTCTCTCAGAAAGGTTGCTTACCAAGGATACAGGGTCCCTTCCACCGCCGGATTTGATGTTGGTGTGTCCTCCTAGAAGAGTTGCCTGGCAAGGATAAAGACTCTTATCCTACCTAGTGTAGGACGGGACATCACACCATAAAGTGGATTTTACTAAAAGCCACATTACACCGCAACCAAAGTGAACGGACACGGAAAATTGGGATAGATTGAGTGATGCTCACAGTTTAAACCTTCATTTTGAAATCGAAAGCATTTCTATTCTAGTCGTAGCAGAGGAGATACAGAAGGCCTTACAATCGGGATATTACCGACGAAATTTTAGCAGTTGACAGGAAGGCTGAGATTTATCACCTGATGAAAGAAACGCTTTTTTTCTACCAATTTAATTTTTCTTATAGAAAAATTCGTAAACCATTAAGAAATTCACCGACGCTTACACTAAAAAATGAAATCAGACACATCATTAAAAGTTCTAACCGTTGTTGTTCTGAATTTATTTTCTTTGGTCAAAAAGAAGTTAGTGGAGATATTTCAAAGAAAATGTGACAGGTATCGAGTAAAGAGCACGTAAAATTTTCGAAGAGTCGACTTAGCCAGATATATCATTTCTTTCTCAATAACTATGTGCCTTTTATTTTTGCATAAATCTAGAGATAAACTACATTATTTGGCAATTATAACCACCAGTTATATATGTTTCTCCCAAATCGATACAGTATTGTCATGAAATACAAGATAATCTATAATACTATTACAAACCCCAGACAAAACTTTGGCAACACTAGAATACCATTGTAAAATTCCATTATCAAAAAGGATAAGAAATATCTCTTTGCTCCAGAACTTTACAATAACGCGATAAATATAAAAGTAACTCGGGTTCAGATTTTGCAGAATTTATCCAAACGATGGGAGACTGATAAACCAGCTCGGATGCTACCATAATAAGTTTAATAAGATTAATTCATTAAGAGTTTTACAAATGATTGGTTTTCCCCAGCCTTTATCATCCATCCTCCCTCCACAAAAACAATAAAAGACGGCACAATAATAAATATATATATATATATATATATATATATATATATATATATATATATATATAAAACCTTCATTGTTATTATCATTATTCACGTGACGAGCCCTATTAATAAGGAGCAAGCCTACAGGGGTTGACTTGAAATTCAAGCTTCCGAAGAATATGGTGTTCATTAGGAAGAAGTAAGAGCAGGTAAAGTGAAACACAGTCAAAGAAAAAAAAAACATAAATGAACGGATAAAAATGTATTAAAATGAAAGAAGATTAACATTAGGGTAGCAATGCATTGCACTTTCGCATTACTTTTGAAGGTCCAATTGACAAATTCTTGAATGCCAAAACAAATCATTATCATTTCGAAACTACAAACCCAACGTACAGTTCACACATACAAGTTCCTGGATGTCTCCGGGCATAAAGCTGAATTCCATCCAACCCCTTTCTGGACAACGGGTCTGTATAGTGACGTAAGACGGGCCCACACCGAAACTTTCTACAGCAGTTAGTTAGGTAGTCGAACATTTGGCCAGTTTCGCACTCCTAAACACCTGTCATCCAGAAAGGGGTGAAATGGGAACCTCTCTCAAACACCCGGACATCCATGAACTTGTATGAGTGACTGTACCACCGTGACAGGCTCCTTTCAAAATACACCTCCACAGGATATGCAAATGAGGCACTCAAGGAAAAGTCCTAAAGCGGCAAAGTAACTTTCAAGAAACGAATGTTGAATTCTACAGCTTAAAAACATCCTTTCAGTCTGCACAAACATGGACAAACTGTGCAACAGAAAGCATCGATTTTATTGATTGGTTGAATATAGAATTTAAGCCAAAGGCCAAGTACTTGGAGCTATGAGGTCTTTCATCGCTGAAAAGGAAATTGACAGTAAGAAGGTCTGAAAAGAGTAACAGGAGGAAAACCTCAAAGCAGTTGCACTAGAATTAATTGTTAGGAGAGGGTGGAAAGTAAGAGGGAAGAAAGAAAATATAAAATGAGGTGTAGTAAAAGGAACGAGGTTGTAGCTAGGGGGCCGAATGAACACTCCAAGGGACATTAATAACGCCTACAGTGCACCGCACGAGGTGCACTGATGGCATTAACCCCCTCCGGAAAGTTGACAGCAGGAAACGGGCAATAAATTTGACCGGCGATTAAAAACGTTACGGACGAAGTTACCATTGCGAGACTGGACGGTCAACGCTGTACTCGATCATCGAAGACTCAATTCACCTGTCTATTCCTGAACTTACAAACAATTTCTTCTCTCTGGAAATCCATTAACGTATTTGTGGAAATAACAGCAATTTTCCCACAACTCAAATTCATGAACGTCATTTATCACAAAATTCCTAAGAGTGAAGACATTTCTTTGAAATCTACCGTTAACACACACACACATTCTCTCTCTCTCTCTCTCTCTCTCTCTCTCTCTCTCTCTGGCCGTGCGGGTGAGGGGGTGAGGACGACAGGGATTTTAGTCTTCCCTGAGCAC
Organism: Macrobrachium nipponense; assembly: GCF_015104395.2. Taxonomy (NCBI): domain Eukaryota; kingdom Metazoa; phylum Arthropoda; class Malacostraca; order Decapoda; family Palaemonidae; genus Macrobrachium; species Macrobrachium nipponense. The sequence continues at coordinate 65,837,874 of NC_087209.1, forward strand.
CGCTTCCAATCGGGTACCGCCTCACTAACATCCACGACATATTATCAAACGGTAAGTTGAACTGATACTCAGTATTTAAGCAAATCATTAAATTGCTGTATCCTTTATGAATCCAGTGAATGTTATTATTTTTACTTGTATTTCATCAAAACAAAACAAAAATCAACGAAAAAGGATGTGAAAGAAGTGTACCGGGTTAAATTTAAGATGGAAATCTTACAAGTTAATAATTAAATTTTCTTACTTGGGAAACATGAATGAGTTTTGTATTTTCTTTGAAACAAAAATTTCGTCCCGCAAATTAACAATCCTTCTTTCTATTTAAATCAACAACAAATTACTTTTTTTGTTTTTATCAAGTCAGACATCAGTGCATCTTCTTTCTTCCTGTTCAAAACAGCTATGCTTTCTCGTTGTTCCTTCCTGAATAGAAAATCCAACAGTTTGCGATCACAGTTCAAAAAGACATCATGGAGTTCCAATTCTTCGTTCTCACTGAAAGCGAGTTATCGTTTTTCAAGCACAAGATTTCCTTTCGATATCAGGTAAACTAATTAATTTCCCTCTCGTTTTCTTTATCAAATCGGTGACTACCTTTCTTTAATTTCCTACACGAAGATCAGTGGTTTAATGAAGTAACTAAATGCCAAATCGCCCATCAGTGTTACGCAATTTTATGAAGCCAAGAGATCTCTCAATTGCATATCAATTTAATATTCCATACATCAAGATTTAATGTACACAACCATAAACGTTGTTAGGTTAGGTTGGCTTAAATTATATCAAATCAGACTGGGTTCGGGAATGTGGCGAACAATACTATTTTATCTCACGACGTCAATGACAGATGATGAACTTGTCTCGAGAATCGAGATAGTGGCTACTGCTGGAAGCATCCGTGAATACGATTTACTTATACAATAATTTCTGCAAAATGGTATCACAATAACTATGGTCATCAGCACTGGAACTATTTTATACTAAAAAGAAAATATCTAAATATAAATGTTTCCTTAACCTCTACATAATCTTGTTTACTAGTAATGAACGTACGTTCATTAGCAGTACCCTGATGTTGTAAGCAAACCTGAGTAGTATACCGAACATTTTGTGAAATAAGAACCCGCAACCTTGTTTCTTGGAGACAAATCCACAACAAAAGGATCAATTAAAATTTCAATATAGATCACATACTCGTGTGTGTGTGTATATATATATATATATATATATAATATATATATATATATATATATATATATACGTGTATTGAATGCATATGTATGCAGGAATTATATAAGCTGATGCAATCAATGCCACATTCGTCCTTTAATTGCTGCATCCAGGATTAATGAACTAAAAGAACACTTCCACAATCGTAGCCTGAATTTATTAGTCTTAGAGGTTGCAGAGCATAACCACGCCCCTCAACCCAAATGCAATGTGTTACTTATCTCTATCTTCTTCTTCACACACACAAATACTTTCTAAAACCCAATTTACCTCCACTTTCTGCACACACACAAAAATACTACCTTTAAACCCCTGCCACGTCATCTTGCCCCCGCTCCCTCTCCTCTCTCTCTCTCTCCCCTCCCTCCTCCAAAGATTTCGAAATCTCAGGCCCTTTGAACATCCCAGCATCCTTTATCCTTCCCATGTGCCCTAACTAGCTAAAACCAACATTCAATCTTTTTTTGTAGCAACCTTTTCCCAGTCTTATCAATCCATGATTCTTCATGTTAACAGTTACATCCTTTTACTTTCGTTGACATTCAACACAAGCACTAACCTTTCAAGAAGTAGTGTGGACTTAATAATCATTCATTAAACCCCACTTTTCCTTTCCAAAATACTGTTCCCTTTACCGGGCCTTTCGAAAAACTCTAGATACCTCGCTGGCTTCACCTACAAGTAATTATCCATCTTTAGTCGTCTCACAATCACCTGTTTTTATTTCCTTATTCTTCATCGCTCATCTTTCCTGTCCTTTATCTATCCTCATAAGTAACTGTTGTAAACACTGAAGCTTACCTTTTTTTTCTTTTTGCAAACCAAATTTTATTTCTATCACAAACATACTGAAGAGCCGTGAAGACATAACGCAAAGAACCGTTAAATTGATAGTAATCGTACCCTAACACATGACTTACTCTCAACACACATACACACACACACACACACACACACACACACATATATATATATATATATATATATATATATATATATATATATATATATATACATTTCTTATCACCAGGTATACTTTAACGCGTGTGAACACCCTTAATAAAATGTCCCCAAGAAATTGCACACATATTTACAATGCACTGGATATATATATGTATATATATATATATCTATATATGTTTATATATATTATATATATATGTATGTATGTATAGCAGTGAGGGTTTTAAAATGGAGACATCTGTTTCATATTGAGGTTAATTCAATGCAACGTTTCAGGGACCGGCCCCATTTTCAAGCTGAAAATTACAATAATAACATAGAATAAAACTAATTACTCACCTAAAAAACACACAAATACAATATATAAAGCAAATTCAAAGAACACCAACGTAGAGGAAGGAAGACGAGTGACTAAAAAACTAAAAAAAAAAAAAACAAAAAAAAAAAAAAAAACACGAAGGTATCTCTGTTGTTTACGCCAGGTACAGAGGAGTGGAGGGAGGCAGTCTGGTTGCTCAGTTTCGGATAATGACACACTATTTCACAGTTTTAATTACGACAATTTTAAGAAACTTTCAACCTTGGCGGTGCAGGACACTGCCTTTATTTTTTATGGTAAAGCTTATGTGCAGGCTTCTGTAATTGCAATTTTAAGATAAACTCTCTTTGTACTCTTTTCCACAGGGCTTTTTCCCTTCTGGATGTTCTGAATTCCACAATGAGGTCACCTTTTCAAAGAAATATTTTACTGATAACTGTTGTCCCAGTAGTTTATTTTATAAATGCCTTCACAAACTTATGAATGTGAAGCTTTTACCTAGCAATGCTATTCAGACTGTACCTAGGATGCCGTTCTATGCCAGTGTTCCATTTTTTGTCAACTCGAAATTCTATGCCAAACTGCAACAGATTATTAGGACTTATTATCCGGCCATAAAATGTCGGCTGATCCCAAAAAACCCATTGACAATTGTATCTATTTTTAAATAAAGACGAATTAAACCATCTTATGGCTTCTAATATTGTCTGTTTATATACTTATCCTAGATGTGATCTAGGAAAATATATCGGAGCCTCAAGAAGACTTCTTAAGGTCCGAATAGATTGCCATAGGGGGGTGAGTTTCCGTACTGGAGTCAAATTATCTCTCAGGAATTTTCCAGCATTCGTGACCACACAAAGAAATGGAAGAGCAATATTCAATATAAAATCTTTAAGATCCTAATAAAAGCGTCTTCTACGCAGCAGCTAGCGGTCTTCGAAAAGCTCTTTATAAAAACGATTGTTCCGAGACTGAGCAACCAAACTGCCTCCCTCCACCCCTCTGTACCTGGCGTCAAGAACAGAGATGCCTTAGTGTTTTGTTTTTGTTTTCTATATATATATATATATATATATATATATATATATATATAATATATATATATATATATATCAAAAATTCACCATAACGTGACTGGAATATCTTGAAGTAATAAAAGTCCACAGTTATGTAAAACGTGTATTTAAAATACTTAAAAAGACAGGAGCTTTCGTCTACTTGATCAGTAGACCTCATCAGCCGTACTGATTTTCCTTTTTAAAAAATACAAAAAGTTACGAGGGACAGGCAGGACGCTGGAACCGTCTCCAAGGGAGATAACAACAAAAACAAACTATCCCAATCATGTTATTCCCTCGTTCAAATATCTGGCCAAAAGACGAGCCGATCGTCGTGGTTGAACGACCTCCTCTGTGTGTTCGGCTGTTCCCTCGTCCAAAATTTCTGCATCGTCACCTGCAATGGGGGTTCTTCCTTCCAATGCCTGGGCAGGAGAAAGAGAGAACCTGGGCAGTAGGAGTGGTGCAAACAACGTCTGTACTAATATTTACAGTTTTAAGAACCTAATAATTTAAAAATGTATCCTCTTGGGTAAATGAAAATCAAACACGTTTAAAATATTAATAAAAGCCCCTTCAACTACTCTGCGTCTACTTACGTTATTATCTTTGTAAATTACTCTCGCTCCTTCCCAGTCAATTACATGCCCTAACTCTAACGTGTGTCTGGCAACTGAACTATATTTCGATCCCATCCTACATGATCGCTTATGCTCCTCAGGTTATGTAGAAACTCACCATGGTCGAAGGTTTTTAGGGAGGGTCTCATTTTAAATCTATCTTCACTGGTTTTAACCACTGAAGAAGCCTTTGTTGTTTATTTGGGTTTAATTTTTGCATGGGTTCTGGGGATAATTTTTTAGGTGAAGAAGGACTAAGCATTATTAATAGGTTCAATTATCAAAATCAGGATTCTCAAATTAATTTTTTAAAGGGATGTTTGGCAGCCTGTGTTACTGAACCACAAAAAACAGTGTTACCCCACTGACACAGAGATGCGATTAGCAGGTTGGGTAGAAATAAAGTTAAAATCATGAAGTCAGTTAAGGGTGGGGCAGTTGTTATTATAAACATTGATGATTACAACAATAAGATTTTTAGATTGCTGGATGATGAAAATACATATACGAAGCTTGTATCGATTCCTTCGATTGGTGAGATACAGAGAGAATTTAATAGACAGCTTAAGGCTATCAGCAGCCGGGTTATGGACAGAGATTTGCGTGATACGTTACTTAAAATGACTTCTGATAAGAATCCGTTCCTTTCGTATTTTTATGGCATACGTAAAGCACACAAACCGGGGTGCCCATTGAGACCCACAGTGTCAACGTGTGGTGCTCCTCAGCCAAAGTTGGCTAAATGGTTAGCTACGATTCTGAGTAATTTCTTGGGTAAATTCTCTCCTTCTCATTTGCGTCATTCATCAGACTTTATTGAAAGAATACGGAATATAGGCCATTGCGAGGGTAAAATGATTAGTATAGACGTTAATGCATTATTTACAAATGTCCCATTAGATTTCGTTTTAACCAAACTCAAGGAAAAAGAAAGGGAGGGTACCTTTAATCCACAAATTCCTGTTGACATTTTAATTGATTTGATTAAGCTTTGCGTTGGCTCAACTGTATTTAGTGTTAGAGGGTAGGGTTACCAACAAACCTTCGGAATAGCTATGGGGTCACAATTGTCTCCAGTGTTGGCTAATTGGTGCATGGAATTATTTGAAGCTGATTTAGTTAGCCGTTGTCCTGAGGACATTAAGACTTTTCTATGTTGCCGATATCTTTTTGATGTATAAAAGTAGCGTTATTCAGTTTAATCGTTTTTTAGAATTTGTTAATAACTTGATGCCATCCATTAACTTTTCAGTTAAATTTGAGGTCGAAAATAATTTACCATTTCTGGACGTTCTGGTTCACCATGACCCTGTTACTTTTAAATTTACATTTAGTGTATACAGAAATGACACCAACGCAGAACTGTACATTTATTTTTATTCTTACCATAGCTAACGTATAAAGTCTAATGTAATCGTCAACATGGTAACGAGAGGACTTCGGATTTGTGATCCACAGTGCATAGACAGGGAAATGGAACATATAAGAGAGGTTTTCACGAGACTAGGATACCCAAAATATTTTATT
>NC_087209.1:65846093-65865455 GCF_015104395.2 Macrobrachium nipponense
GATGGACAGACTACAGCTGTGGTTGGCGGTCGTAAAATTTAACGCCGAGGTGAAAACACCCAACGGCATAGAGGCTCCCTCAAACCAAGCTGTTTACCTTACGGTACCATGGTCGGTCAGTTCTATGGGGATGACGTATCAAAAATTATCGCACAACGTATGGTGGGCTTCCAGCACCGTAAATTGATGATTTCCTAGGTAACGGTTTTCCCATTGGGCTTAGGACTTCCTGTACTTAAGATCATAAAGATATCTCTCTCTCTCTCTCTCTCTCTCAGTTCAATGAACACTTTATCACCTGATCACTTGATCAAAGGTAGCGATGACTTATGAGTGATGCAAACCATAAATATCATTCAGTATTCGTTCATTGCAGGGCATCCAAAAATTCAAAACCGCGACACTTCATCGGGAAAATGAGCAGCTTCTCTCGGGTGACGAAATTCAAAAGATTTTTCGTTGCCTCTGTGTTCCTTGTGAGTATCTACACCTTCGCATCCCACGGTAAGAACTTTTTTATTCTTACGTCTTAATGCAAAGCTTTTGGTAAACGGGAAATATTTATTATCGAACGTTAGCAAGAGTAGGGTAAAGAGGGTAAACAGAGAATAGGAAAATGGAGCGATGCATAATGAATAAATGTACTTGATATCGGGACCCAAGAAGAGGGGAAGGGAAAAAGGTGGGGTTTAAAACTTAGGGAAGCGATGGACCTTTCTGTCTCTTAAAGGAAGGAAAGTTACACAAATCATAGAAACAAGAAAAACAGAAGCGTTAAAAGAATTCCAGAATAATTCGGACTAAGTGAGACACAAATAACAGACAGACAGACAGAGATTGAAACTTGTTGACTGTAGCCAGGACATTTCATACATATGTTCGCGATTAACATACTTTTACTTTAGCATTTTTATTCATGGTGGCCTTAGAACCATACAAGTGCGTCTTGTCTCCTGTGTGTCCGTACGTGATACATTCTTGTACATTCACAAGTGAACTACTACACATATAACTCCTATTAATACTGGATTCGTGATTCATATATCTACTCATTTATTTGTCTAATCGATTCTATAACATTCTTTAGAATCAAACAAAAACTTCTTTCAGTTTTCTTCTGAAGATGGGTTTCTCTTTCCATTCCAATGACACCTCAGACCCACAATGTGGTTTACGTAAAAAAAATATCAACACGAAGTTCATAAGCAGATTTCATGACTATCATTATGCAGCTGCTGCATTCTAATGAGACAAAACGTCATCTTAACGTCACCAGGCATTTTTAATGATACATCCCGCTACAAGAAACTTACAGATAGCAAAATTCCCAGCTTAACTAATTTAGACTTAAAACCTCACCTTCCATCCTTACTGCAGGCGTCTATAAAGCTGAGAGGCCAATCAACAGAATGCTGCGAAGTTCGACACCATTCCAGGAAGTCCAAGACCACACACCAAAAATAAATACAGAAGAATATACCATGAGGAGTCCTCTGTCTAGGAATAGAAAAGGAAGCGTCTCTTGTTCCCACGAAAGCAAGAGTGGTGATTCTACTCTCCTCAGACTGAATAATTTCTTTAGGTGACTGCTCTTATACGTTCTGGCACTTCTGGAAATAGTTAAAGTTTTATATAAAATCTAGCAACCACACAGTTCTGCGTTGCAGCATCCACAATAATTCACAGATTTTGCTTCAAACATTTTGGATTTGGTTTCCACTGAATGCTTTGGCATACGAAAGAAAATTAATGAAGAAATGTTCCTCCCTCAGTGACATTCGAACATATACCTGGTTAAAAATTCATGTTGTTACTTCACATTACGGCACTATTATTGAGAAATAGATTAGAGAAACAAATCCGGTTATGTATGGGTACATGTATATCTAAGATTAAAGCTAAACGGAAAACTTTCGAGAACCTGTACGATTCTCCCTTTTAATCTGACGCGGTGATGTAAAATTACTGTCAAAGTAAAAACGTCAAAACCCAAACCAAGCAAAGTTAACAATCACCACGTCAGACTGAAAAGAGGAATCGTAGATTCTCGAAAGCTGTAACTATTACCTTTAAGTTAACCATTTTTCATACAAAAGATAAAATCTTTAACCTAACTGTTCATGTAATACGAAACATTCATTTAAAGATGCACTATACTTTTCCAGAAATGAGACTGAGTGGAAGGCAGAGGGGGCTTTTAACATCTTCCTGATAGAGACATCTTGCGACTCGAAACCCAACTACCGGTTCTGGTGCAGTGTGGAGAGGTACAGAAATGTGGCTGACATCTAGTTCTGGTATTTTCGACGTGTCCATTGAATGGTTGGTTGTTCTGGCACGAGGGAATTCGCAATGTTGCATTGCCTAAGGGTGTTTTGTGGGAGTCTGGGTCAAATTAAGTTCACTAGTCAAACATTTCTACTGAGAATTTCCAATTAGGAAATTATATTAAACTGAAGATGTTTACAAGAAAAGAAGCATATGAAAAAATCTCTCTCCCAATCTCATTGCAGAGAGAGGGACAGGAAGTTAGTTTTGATAGACATATTTTTAAGTAAAAAAATTGTAAAATGCATTGCTGTAGATAGTTGAATTATTCATTGGGGTAAAAATCTTTCTATGTATCTATCTATCTACACATAAGCTATTTAGCCATATTCTCTCTCTTAAGCAATTTCTATTGCAGCTGATGACATATCCCTTCATCAAGACTTTGAATAAGTCAATACTTTTTCTTTTTCTCTTCTAGAATAAGGAAAAATTATTCAAGATTCTTCCCATTTACTTATTCTGGTCGATGGTCCGTTTCCTCGCTCATCGGCGACGTCTTCAGGACTGAATTACAAATTGACGTACAAGGTTTTTATTACTGCATACGAACTTTTGAATTTTAAACACGACGTCATTAGGGTGCTGAATTTCTATTGGTCGGTGGGTCTCATTCTCTCACTGATGCGCCAGATGTCACGGCTTGTAGCAAGGGCAGCAAGGGCGCAATTCCAGTCTCTGGTCAATAGTCCAAATTTGCTTCATTAACGGTAATCGTGTCCAGGGGTGTTCTGTCATTCAAAAAATAATTTGAAAGCACAGAGGACGTGCAAAGAAAAGCCCAGTTCCAAACACTGCTAAATAGCCAGAAGCCTGAAAATCATCACAACAGCCTACATTAAACATACAGCAGAACATGGACTTCATCCACCCTTCACCAAGGAAACCAGAAGACATCCATGAGAATCCAAAGGGAGACACCAGCTACAGAAAAAGCCGAGTCACGACTACTGACTACGAAGCAAATCAAGACTGTCGGCCAGAGCCCGGAATCACGTCCTTTGCTACCAGCCGCGGCAAGGGATGCGTCCTACGGAGCACCAGGAATACTTACACTGTTGCCCAGGCCACCAATGAGAGGAGACCCACCGACTAATTGAAATTCAGCACCCCAGTGACGTTGTTTAAAATTCAAAAGTCCGCTTCCAGTAATAGAAACATTGTATGTCACTTTGTAATATAGTCCTGAAGAACGTCGTCGATGAGCGAGGAAAAAGTCCGTTGACTAGAATAAGTAAACGAGAATATTCCTATTCCTGAGAAGCTCGCAAGAAGAGAAAAAGAATATATACTGTAGACTGATTCAGTCTTGATAAAAAGATAGTACGTACGAAAAATGCCATTAACTTCAATAAAAAAAATATATATATATAATACGTATATATATGCTTCTCAATCCCCAGCATGGCCCAACAGAATCCTAAAGGAATAGTATGGTACGTAATGACCTCCCCAGTCGTCGACCTCAGCGATGGGCTGGTGAAGCAGCTCCTCCAGAAGTACAAGAACTTGAGACTCGTCACAGTGGACCTGGACGACGTTTTCGAGGGAACACCTTTGGAGGAATTATACAGGTCGGGCGCCTGGCACTCTAATGCAAGTAAGTCTCAAGCAAAGTTCACTGAGACCTGCGGCAGAACTCCCCAGGTCAAAGGCTTGGAGTTATAGTAGCCAAGGCCTTGATGTCATTTGGATAAACTCTAGTCCCATCAAAACTGTTGTTCCTATTCTTTTTATTTGTTTATCGTTATATTTCATTAGTTTCTGTTTTCTCCTTTGAATGAGGACATTCTCCTCCATAGATCCTAGTCCAAAAAATTGGAAAGAACCTTTTGGCATGGTTTTTTAAGTCACATTAACTAAATCTTCCCTCCAGCGAAATGGCCGGCAGCTAATTTGAGCAACATGATGCGCAAGGCTATGGTTTGGCATGCCGGAGGATTCTACAGCGATCTGGACGTGATCTGCATATCCCCCGTGACTGAACTGAGGAACGTGATAGGATTGGCTGGATTCAATCTCGTCAACGGCGCGAACTTCCACTTCGACCGACATCATCCTATGTTGGAGAAATTCATGGTCTATCTGAATGAACACTTCAACGTAAAGCACTTGCAGAATTGACGTTACTCTTGCGATTGCATTTGAAATGCTCTTGTTATTCAATAATCTCATGAATTAATTTGGCGCCACTCAGATAACAACTTTCCCATTTCTGTAATATCAGTAATACTAACAGTAGAACCGTAAGTTGGAGACTGCAGACAGCACAATTCGAAGTCAAAATATAATTCATAATCAATAACTCCGTTACAATATTAATTTCAGCCAACTGTGTGGGGTATGAACGGCCCTCGAACAGTCTCAGCAGTATTAAGATCCGTCTGCAAAGAGAACGTACTTCACCAAGGCCTTCAGTGTGATGGTACCAAAATCCTGCCCCACGCAGCATTCAGCCCGATCCAGCCTCATCTGAATCCCATGTTTTTTCAGAAGACAGCAATAAAAGACATGCATGAGGTCAGTATATCTCCTAAAGCTTCAGTAATATGCTCCAGGAAGTACAAACTCAAAATTCTAGTCTTGCCTTTTATATGCTCCACAAAAGCTCTGAAATATATGTTCATGTTTTCTTTTTTAATGACAAATCTTTAAACCATAAGGGGTCTCTTTAAACTGGATATGTTAAAATGGGTACACTTCATATATGTATATATATATATATATATATATATATATATATATATATATATATATATATATATATATATATATATACATACACACACACACACACACACACACACATATATATATATATATATATATATATATATATATATATATATATATATATATATATGATATATATAATAGAAAAAGTATGGCCAGCAGAAACTTCAGCTTTTCTCCGTTAAAACTTCATTTTTATCCAACGACTACGTTTCGGGATACAATCCCATCTTCAGGGCTAAAAACAGGGAAAAAATAAAAATTCTATACATTGAATCTGACTAAAATGAGGCACAGAAGTAAATTATACTTTTTTAAAAAAATTATATAGATTAATCAGTGAAATTCGAATTTTATATAAAACTAAGATGGTAACTAATTAAATAAGAGATTAATAGTAAAAAGCAAAGCTACTGAGTATAATGGCACTTTCAGGAGAAAGAGGAAAAATAAATAAACAAAACACTTAAAAACACAAAAACCACACGTGAATAATTAAGAAAATTACATTATTACTAACGACAGGGGAAAAACATTCAACATTAATCCTAACAGGCTAAAATTTCTGTATATGATCACAAAAGGAGATATATATATATATATATATAATATATATATATATATATATATATATATATATATACATATATATATATATATATAATATATATATATATATATATATATATATATATATATAGGCGAACACAAAGCAAAATAAAGCAAAACGAGAATTCACCGGTACAGAAGCATAGACAAGACTGAATAAGTTATTATTTATTTTTGACAAAGGGGGAGAGGCAAACACAAAGGCGAGAAGGTAGAAAGGGCGAATGGTCTATTAAGTAATGTTCAGTTGTGCAGCAGTTGAATGGTTGTTGAGGGTTGGTGACAATAGTTTAATGAAGAGGGACTCCAGAATGGGCAATGACCGATTATCTATTGCTTGGGATAAGATTTTAAAATCATTGTACTGAATGCTATGTTTACATTTTACTGCATGGTTGCGTATTGCAGAAAATTCTTTCTCAGATAAAGCTAATCCTGTTCGGTGACTGACAACCCGATGGCAATCAATGCGAACCTTCAACAGCAGACTCGAATTACCGACATAGGTTCCCAAATTACATTTGGGACAAGTAAACAAATATACCGTTGAAGATCGCATCAACACTGGTAGGGTGTACTTGAACTTCTGATTTTTATGGGGTTCTTGAAGATAAAATCAAATTTAACGTATGGGTACATACTGCTGAGTAGGACGGCGAGCTCTCGTTTTACAAGTTTATATGTTGAACAAAAAGTCAAGGATATATGTAATTCTTTTCTAGGTACATTAAAAGTGGTGTTTTCGGTTTAGCAATGTCAATTAAAAACTCCCTCAAGATTTTTTCAAATTGGTGGGATGGATAGCAACTTCTGCTAAAATAGTTTTGCAAGAAAATTACTTCCTCGTGGAATTTGACCCAGTTGCATGACAAATTATAAGCCCTACACAATAATGTCTTGCATGCATTCAGTTTAAAAACCAACTATTACAAAAGCTAAAGAAATTTGTTCCCAAGCCAATAAAAGTCTTCTTTCTAAAAATACCTGTTAAAAATTTATCATTACATCGTGAAATTGTTATATCTAAAAATGGCAGTTCGTTATTCGATTCTACGTCCATAGTAAAATTAATGTTCGGATAAAATGAGTTAATGAAATTAAGACACAAATGTGTATGATCTTTGTCTTTGAAAAGTACAAACGTATCGTCTACGTATCTTTTATAAAAAATGGGTTTAAAAGATGAAGGACACTGGTCAAGAAATAGTTTTTCCAAGTGACATAAAAATATTGGCAACCATGCAGTAAAATGTACACATACCATTCAGTACAATGATTTTAAAATCTTCTCCCAAGCAATAGATAACCGGTCATTGCCCATTCTGGAGTCCCTCTTCATTAAACAATTGTCACCAACCCTCAACAACCATTCAACTGCTGAACAACTGAACATTACTTAAAGACCATTCGCCCTTTCTACCTTCTCGCCTTTGTGTTTGCCTCTCCCCTTTTGTCAAAAATAAATAATAACTTATTCAGTCTTGTCTATGCTTCTGTACCGGTGAGATCTCGTTTCGCTTTATTTTGCGTTGTGTTCGCCTTTATATATATATATATATATATATATATATATATATATATATATATATATATATATATATATATATATATATATTTATATATATATATAATATATATATATATATATATTTCTCCTTTTGTAATCATATACAGAATTTTAGCCTGTTAGGATTAATGTTGAATGTTTTTCCCTTTCGTTAGTAATAATGTAATTTTCTTAGTTGTTCACGTGTGGTTTTCGTATTTTTAAGTGCTTTGTTTATTTATTTTTTCTCTTTCTCCTGAAAGTGTCATTGTACTCAGTAGCTTTGCTTTTTACTATTAATCTCTTATTTAATTATTTACCATCTTACTTTTATATAAAATTCGAATTTCACTGATTAATCTATATAATATTTTTAAAAAGTATAATTTATTACTGTGCCCCATTTTAGTCTGATTCAATGTATAGAATTTTTATTTTTTCCCTGTTTTTAGCCCAGAAGATGGGATTTGTATCCCGAAACGTAGGAGAAATGCTGAAGTTTTGCTGGCCATACTCTTTCTATTAAAGATCAGATATATATATATATATATATATATATATATATATATATATATATATATATATATATATATATATATATATATAATACATTAATTAATTAGTGAGAGAGATATCCATCTGGCCGCATAAAATGCTCCAATATTACTGCAATTCCCAGCATCCGGTATAGGCGCCATAGATGCGTGTAAAATTATCTAAAAACATAATTAATAAGAATTCTATCTAATATAATTAATAAGAATTCTATCTAATTTCAGAGATTTCCGGGTTCCTACGTAATTCACGTCTGGAACAGAATATCCCGCATCTTGCCTGTTATCAAGGATTACGGCACAATATACGACGAAGCTTCAAGAGATTCTGTCCTTTAAGCAGGGAGTTAGCTACAAAGAAATCGAAAATCTACTGAAATGAGGCAAAATCGAGCGAGTTACAGTCTTCTAAAAACTACAAGTATCGGTGCGTGCACACAGATCTGAGGAAGTACGTACATAATGATCAGAAACTATGAACATTATGTCTGTATGCTTATTCGCCCATGAACATCATGCAGATGCATGCGTGTTGAGAGTGAGCTTCATGCTTGTGCTTACTAATCCGATCTCCACCCCACCCCCAAACCCCCATTTGACATGGTACTCAATTTTTGCAGTTAGTTTCCACCTTCATTCCCTGAATACACAGTTCTTGTTCGGTTTTCTAGCATTCAAGCGCGGGAGGTCATATGAGGCTTCTGCAATAGAAAGTCTACCAACAATAAGGTCTCTAGGCCCACACTGCCCTCAACATAAAACTTTATTCTTAAGGGGAGGGCCACTGAGGTGAGTGGGGGAAAATGCAGTGGGATGGATTGGCTAAGCCTACTTGAATCTCACAGAAATAAGAATACTTATTACAAGAGAAAGACAATTTAGCTGAAAAGGCCCGAAATGGGGAGAAAGTTATCTATAAACCATGAAAATGATTGGACAACGAAGGAACACATAATTCCTTGGCTTCTGAACATTGAAGAAATTTAACCAATAATTCCCGACACTTAGCAGCACAATAAAAAAAGCAAGCGAAGTAGTTAAAACACGTAGTGAAAGTTTAGGCCTCTGGCAATCGACACTGAAGTGGGAAAATCATTCACCTTGCACCGCCTGATTCGAGATGAACCGGGAAAAGGATTTTCTTAAGGACACTGGAAATAATTCACTACAAATCAAATTCCATGTAAATTGTTTGATTCATTAAAAAAAAGAAACTGTCATGTAATTTTTTATAAACAGCCAAAACTTCCACCACTACTGAGAGACACTGAAAATAACAACGTCTACGGAGAGGATACAAAACTTTTACGTGGAAGCTTCACCAATTACTATCTTTTTTTCAAAACACGAAGAAATCACTTATAATTAAATTTATAAAAACATCATACGAAAATCTTGACATTTCCCAAACTTCATAAGGTTTGGTGCAGTCCCTGGCAGGGAAATAAAAACGCCATCAGGTTTCCTATTTCTGAGAGTAAGTTGTCCTGCGTGGGAATATCCCCCTCACCTGTCAATTCTACCTTGTAACATTTGGAAAGAATGACAGAAATGAGGCAATACACCTACAACTGTATCTACATGAATATAAAATGACGCCAAGTATGCGAGTGAATACAGTAATACCCCAAACTTGCGCGATTCGAGTTGCACGAATTCACAGATATACAAACTTTTCACTGGACCCTGACTAATTGTCATACACGAGTTTGTCATGCGAACATTTGCGAATCCTCGAGAAACCCTGCAAGTGTTTAGGTTTAATTTTCTATGTAATTTAAAAGTTTCAAGATTTTACCTGTAATTAAATAAACATTAAATATACTAAAAATAATCCTTTTTTTCCTATCTTTTACTGAGATAAGAGAATTTTTATGATACACGTATATGTTCATTTGTTTTGTATGATAAGAGGGTCGGCCGCTCGAGTCAACTTTTTCCATCTATTTCGATTCCTTGAATCTTCTTTCCTCACCCACACCTCACTCATATCCCTCCTTACCACATCCATCCGTCCATCTCATCGCTAACGCCCCCCACTCCTCCTCCCCATCACCGGCATGTTCTTAGCTCTTTTGATTACTTCCACCTCCTCTCTTCTTATTACATGGCCACAGTATCTCAGATGAGCTTCTCTAGCCTTCTCCTTTACATTACATATGCAACACATTCTTCTTATATCTTGACCATCCCTCCTTTCCAGTAGTGATATTCCAGCTATCCACCTAACCAACCTCATCTCGGTTCTTTTCAACAGTCCCTCCGCTTTCCTCCTAAGTGCCAAAGTTTCTGCCCCATATAACTATACAGGACTGAATAACCATCTTACAAATCTTCATTTTAAGCTTTAATGGCATTTTCTTTTCTAAAACAACTCCAGTTTCTTCTCTCCATTTTCGTCATGCTTCCTTCACACTCTCCCTCACTGCTTTCCCCTCTGTTATTATTGATCCCAGGTAGTTAAAACTCATATATCTCTCTCCTTTGCAGATAGCAATAACACAACCTACCATTTATCAGCATGCCTTTACCTGTACAGTAGATAATTCTAAATTGATCTAATTTTACCCGTATCGTCTCCAAACTGTAAATGCGCTGTTCTAAAACTGACACATAACGAAGAGTTGTATTAGCCCGAATATAAAACACTGTTCATGAAAAGTAATTTCAGATCAAAGAAGTTCTTAAAAACGAGGTTGAGAACTTCTAAAAGTAGATCGGTTGGAAGGGGCAAAGAGAGAAATAGTATGTGTAATCTTCAACCAAACTTATATTTTTACGTCAATCATTTACTTTCATTTAAAAGTTAGTTTAATACTTAGGGAGCATGGATAAGGTCCTATTTAGTGTTTAAACTCTAGAAATAAGCATTCATTAGCATTTTTAGAGGCCGTGCCATACTAACGCAAAAAATTCGCATTGTGCGAGGGGGTCTGAAACCTAACATCACCTAAGATCGGGGAATGACTGTATTGAATATCAACACATACTTTGAAAGATAGGATACAAAGGCTGCGAACGCACCAACTAAGAAAATGTAAACGAAAATTCCTTTTTGGGCAATAGAAGCATCAGCCATACCAAAGCAGTGTTTGGCTGTCCTGTTGAATAGTGATGTTACAAGTTACCGTTCATGCAAAAGAAGGGACATACGGGACAGACTTGGCATCTCCCTTAGTCTGTGATTTCCTAAGTATATAATATTAATTTCCTTACTAATCAAGTGAAAAATCCGCCAAAGATTCTTCAGAACAATCGAGTCTTCTGTACAGCTTATAACACTGTATTGAAATCTTGAATAATCCAAAAACATTTCCGCCCACTCCCAGATTCTGAAGTTTATAAATAAATGCCTCATGATTTATTGAATAGAAAGTGACGCTGAAATCATTATTAGAAGTACTCTACATTCACAAGAGTCTACCCTCCTCCCATGTTGTAATTTATATTTTTCTTGGGTAAAACACGTAAAGGCAAGATTTTTATTCTTAATACATTACCTGCGCAAATCTATTATATATTTGGCAATGTGTGTATGTATGTATGTATGTATGTATGTATGTATGTATGTATGTTTAACCGAAGATTCTTGATCTCGGTACTTATCAAAAAGGTAGCAATGGTCGTGCGGCGTCTAGGCACTGGCAATAACATCCATTTCCTCTCACTCTAACACTAACACCAACAACCCCCCCTCCCCCCACTCTCTCTCTCTCTCTCTCTCTCTCTCTCTCTCTCTCTCTCTCTCTCTCCACACATCTCTCCCTCACTCTCTTGACTACACTTTCCCCCCCTTCCATTACCTAAGGCAATTAAATCAGACTCGTGAACTACAAAAATAGATTTATTTAAGAACAGAGTATTAGCTAAATAAACTCAGGTTCTTAACAAAATGATCAAATGAAAGGTTGAACTCAAAGTCCAAGTACACCATAGAACATTAGTCAAGTTCCCATATCAATTAAGTCACCATATTCAATTCCCCTTTCTCAGAATCACCTATAAAAAGACAAGAGAACATATCGATATAGCACAAGATTATAAATTAAAATCAAAAGATCATATGAAATAGAACATCTTTGAAATAAATATTCAAAATACAGACAAGCCACACCTTTGGCCAAAAATAAGTATGCTTACCCATTCAACACAATATTCACAACACTTTTCTCAAAAGTACTTTTGCAAAAGTCATCTTGGCTTCTGCCGCCTCTGTAAGGATCTCTCACCTTGGTTACCTTACATCTCATTATGTAGGGAAAAAGCTCGCACACACATGCAAACTCACACACATTGTTCACGACCCAGTAAACCACCTATAACTAGTTTCAGAAGTCACCTCTTCATCAAGCGCCCATAGCGACAGGACATCACACCACCCAAAAAGATACATCAGCATTCCCTAAGCTTGTCACCTCGAGCACTGTCTCCAAGGAGAAGCTAAATCGATGACTTCTACATTCTAAGAAATGTCACAGCACATCACATTGCAACGGTATCTTAAACATATTGTCTTAATACATCCCTCTTTTTATGTAACAGCTGCTCGGCCACCCAAGAATGCTAGTACCTGCCTAGCCATAGCTCACATAAAACAGCTTATACATATAAAAAAACACATTGGCCGGCTCATAAAACACCATAATAAAAAAAATAACTGCACGTCTTTGGCAGTACAATGTCTATCACACATTATCTTGAACAGCCTTTATCCGGGCTATAATAACAGTTGACTGTAGAAAAACATATTCTCATCTTGAACTTTCGATTCTCCTGTGTGTCTGCAACTGCAACTGCACAGACTTGTGAAACACGCTGTAGAAAGGCAAAAAGTTTCCCTGTGGAAGACAAGTGACGACTTCCTTAGTCCAAAAGCGCCTTAAAACCCCGTAGACTTGTAGAATCTCTCGCATGTGGGAACATCAGCAACATACATCTTTGTAGTAGTTGAAGGACATCTTGCTGAAGGCGTAGGGGAACGATGTTTATGGTGTTTCAGTATGTCAGTCATGTCATCGGTCAATTAAAGAAAAATTAACCCTAGACATACATCTGTCAAAAAATGACCTCAAAAATTCTAAGAAACACTAACTGAACATTTTCCAACTAACCCCATTAATATAACCACTTAACTAATTTCTAACTACAACTCGTGAAGAAACTTCATTGTTGTGCCTGGTTTTCTTGTATGTTTCTGACGCTTAAGTATTAGCGCTCTTTTATTGGCAATTTTATATCTTCCACTCTGTTTAATTTTTCCACTGTGTGTGTGTGTGTGTGTATGTTTATTTTGGTGTTATATGCACTTGGAATCCCACTACCGCTGTTCACCACTTATGTTGTGCCTACTTACTTTTGTGGTTAGTCTTTATTTTTATTTCTCTTCGTTATGTTGCGTGGCGTACTTACGAGTTCTTATCCTTCTTCTTCTGGTTCACTTCTTGTTACGGGTAATGTTTGAAAGGTTATCTTTTATATGGGCTAACCTTCATTTATCACTTGTTACGGTTGAGTTTCTTTTCTTATAGGAACAGGTAATATATTTATTTAGTTTTGGCTATGTCTCTCAGGAGTTTGATTCGTTATTTTTACATGGAAACGACCCGGGATTCTGGGCAAGTTAAACGCCACTTATATAAAAATTACTTATAATTTAATAAGCACAGTTACACACTTTACACTACACTTGGAACAGAGTGAGAAGGAACGCAGCCTCCCCGTATGAGGCCTGGTTCTGAACTGAACTTGTCTGGCACTTCAAATGAAGTTTCGACCTAACTACTTCTTCTAGCTCCTCCTCAAGTGTCCTTTAGGACACCTCCTACTTCTTCATGAATGGCTCTCATTACTTCCGGTGCCACCTCTAGATTCATCTGATTGGTTTCGTCCCTCGACGGTAACCACCCACTGAAGGAGTCAGAGTTCAACTTTTCTGGTGAGGGTTAGCACTTAACGTTTTTTTTTTCGTAAACAAGTGCCAATGTTTGGTCTTGGTTTACGAAACTGCTATTCGTGCAGACTTATGCTGTACACATCTACTCCTTTTTCTACCTTTACTTCTGGTAGATCCTTCATCACTCTACTTTCACTATATATTCTACCAGTGGTTTTCCTAACTAAGTTTTCCCTAGCTATTTCTGGACAGACTCTTATTGTTTCCTAACATCATAAGGTCGCTAAATCATAAATCATTATTATAAACCCGTAAAGAAAATACTAAATTCTCCAATAATATAAAAAAAAAGGCTCGCCAACTCACACACAAGTTAGCACACACCACCCAGAACTCACAAAAACTCTACGGACTACTGTCATCACATTTTAAACTCACCATTTTCACAAAAAAGAAAATGAGCCCGAGAAAAAAAGCGTAACCCAAAATTATCACCAAATATGTTCTCTCAAGCTCTGATATTTCAGTAACCCACAAAATCAGTAAGAACCCTTTTACTGTCTAAAAGCAAAACCCTTTTACTGTTTATATAATTAACCTCCATGAAATATAATGCCAAACACACTTCTATCTAACTCACATACCCCGACAAATTATATCTCCTGTCTAAAACAAAAATGCTATGTAAACTTAACCCTAATTAAATCTCTCGTAGGAAAAGAAAAAAAAGAAGAGAAAAAAATAATAGCAACAATAATAAGTGAGCTTTTCTCCATAACAAAGCACATAATACATATAATACATATAATCCAACATTTTCCCTCATAAATGCAGCATGTACCATTACGGAATTTGCTACCACAACAATTTCATCAATCAGAAACGACCGGAAACATCCCCCTTACACAGTAGGGTAATGTGGGGGATTAGCGTACACGGGGGTGGACCGTACAAGCTCCGTCAAAATCAGAGAATTTATAGAAGAGCTCTGTTGGCAATACTGAGATGTGAAGTGTCGTCAGTGAACCAAGATGGCTGCTTCCATTTCTTCTAGCTCGCCGGGTATGGATTGGAGGTAAGATTTTTTATTTTTGTAGCATCCAATTTAACTTGAGACATCCATATCATATTGTTTCCTAATCTTGAATGAAGCCTGATCCTATTGGTAAGGTATTGAATATGAATATTAGGCAGATGTACGTGATATATGAAGATATATCTAGGTTTTATCCAACATTGTTGCTGTGATACTGGTTTGAAGGCAATATAGCTTGTAGGGGGTGTAGCGTACATTGTTGTGAGGGGGTGTAGCGTACAAAAATTTCTTACATACCTTTATTTTTTTACATTCAAACAAGATAAAACCCCTACGTAATAGTTTACTTACATTCAATATGAAGAAATGCAAGTACCAGGTGTGTAATAGGTGCCAAAAAAAACTGTTACATGGTTGAAATGGTAAGGGAAAATAAATATTTTCTGAATGCAATTGAAATGTGATGTTACACATGTAATGATGTTTAGTGAGCATTTGCAATATTGTACGTGTGTTGTGAAGTTTATAATCGTGTAGGGTGATTGGATACATTTTTTTTTTTTATTTTCAAAAACAGCTGTAGGTATGGGGGTGCAGCGTACGATGGTGTACGTTGCACCCCCCACACTTGACACATACTGTTTATTTTGGTAATTGCCAGTTATTTGATGACTTGTAATTTCACTTTCTGACTTAAACATGCCGAGGACGTTTGTGCCTAAGGGGGAGAAGCAAACAGACAGAACTGCTTTGAAGGATGCTTTTCAGTACTGTATGGTAACAGGATGTAGTATCAGGGAAGCTTGCAAGAAAGTTTGGAGTGAAAGTGATGACCTTACAGGAGGCAGTCAGTAGATCCCAGAAAAATTAAATCTTGGATGGTAAGACCTTTGTCCCTCTCCCATGGCAGTCCCACAAGGTCTTCACGGGGGAGGAGACACAGCTTTGTGATTACGCTATCAAGATTGCAAAGATGTTCCATTGTATTCATTTAACATGAATTGAGGTAGGCCTAGGAGTGATAAATGTACAAAACTTACTTATTTTCCCACTGTTTTCTTGAATAAACAATATTGGATGTTTATTTGTTTTATTTCACACAACAAAATATCATTCATAAAACTTCTTATTGGTATTGCAGGGATGAAATGGACATGTAATACTGATTGCAAAGATAAGGCTAAAAAACTCCTTCTCTGTTGCTCATTCATTAATAGAACACTTTAGATATGTATTGTTAAATTTTAGACAGCAGTATCTAGTTCATTATAATTTGTATGAATTTTTTTTGGGGTGGGGGGGGTGAAAATAGCATGTATGGAACACCCCCATAGTATGTATGGATCACCCCCACTATGGGGGTGATCCATACAAATGGGAAATTTTTGGGTTAAATAGCCAAAAAAGTCCTAGCTTCGTATTGATAAATTTAGTTTTGTGTGTCGTTGTATTCCCCAGTTACTTGGGGAATACTTCTGACCCACAGCCTTATTTTCAAGGTTTAAATCTGATTTTTCAGTAATATTTTTCCACTAATAGTACGTTATACCCCCACACTACCCTACATCTCTGAAAATAGTGCAAATCTCCGAGTAATCAACACCGAAGAGAAAAAGTCAGCAACCGGACTCATCACAGCTTTATCAGCAAAAATCCACCTGTGAACACCTCAGGTGCTTCGAACGGCAGTATAGATTTGTCTAGTTAGACTTGCAACCTCCGGAAACCATTATTCTCCAAATATTTTATACTAACACCATTATTCTCCAAAAAGCCCCAAAAATTCTATACTGACATTTCACAAAATTATCTCCAAGATATCACCAAGGTTGCCCAAAAATTGTCTTAAAGACATAACTCCCCCATGATATTCCCCCAATTATATAAAACAAATTATCACTTATTCGGGATAAACCACAGTAAACCACAATTCAACAATTATATGCTGCCTAAATAACCACTGGTGAATATAAAAATACAACACCATAAAGCCACAATGCAGTAGTGTCACTCGCCCTTTAAGAGCCACCACACCAAAGGAACCACAATACCCACTCTATGGCTCGTAAAACCACAGAAATTTAGCTCCAAAAATCATAACCACAAATTCCCCTCCATTTCACTAATAACCACATATCACCATATTCCCCTCT
The DNA here is from genome assembly GCF_015104395.2 of Macrobrachium nipponense. NCBI lineage: Eukaryota > Metazoa > Arthropoda > Malacostraca > Decapoda > Palaemonidae > Macrobrachium > Macrobrachium nipponense. The sequence continues at coordinate 65,862,946 of NC_087209.1, forward strand.
ATTTCACCAATAACCACATGTGGAATAAAAACCAAGTATCCAAAAAATTGTTATATCTCCAATTCTCCAGTAAAATAACCTCGAAAAGCGTCTCTAAGGAGCTCAATGTTACAGTAAAAAAACTATAAACTCTCTGTTTCATTTCCGCTTTTCATATTTTTGTATATGTTCTCACGGTGGACAAACAGTTGGGTTTGTGTATTTTTTCCGGGTACGAAACCATGTTGTCCTATATTAAACAAATTATTTTTTATTAAATGTTTCATAATATTTTTCTTCATTACTCTTTCATAACATGTGATGTTAGACTCACAGGCCTATAATTAATTGCCTCTAGTCTTGATCCACTTTTGAACGTAGGGGTAATATATGCTAATTTGTGCTCATCATAAATCTTGCCTGTATCTACACTTTGTCTTAATAATATTGCAAGTGGCTTTGCGATAGAATGAACTACTTTCTTTAACAAAATAGCAGGGACACCATCAGGCCCTGCAGCAGCTCCATTTTTAATTTCATTAATAGCCTGCACAATATCTATGTCTGCTAAATATTCACTATTTTCGTCCCTTACTTCTATATCTTTATCTTCATTATCGATTCTAGGGGTGAATTCTCTCTTATATCGTTCTGCCAATATGTTGCATATTTCCTTTTTTACATTCGTAAATCTCCCTTCAATCCTTAGAGGGCCTATTTCCATTCTTCTTTTATTCATCTTTTTTGCATACGAGTATAATAGTTTTTGGGTTTTGCTTGATATTTACTAGGGTTTTTTCTTCCAAGTCCCGTTTTTTTCATTTTCTTTGATTGTATAATCTTTTGTTCTGCATTTTCTGTCTTATTTTTTAGTTCTATAACTTTCCATGCATTTTTTTCTTTTGCAAGACCTTTTTTCCACTTTCTGATTTTCTGGAACAAAATCCTTCTGTCTCTTGGTATGCATGATTGGTGTTTACTTTTCTTCTTCGGTATATATTTATCCACTATTTTCTCTAATATTTTAAATAATATCTCCATATTTACCCTTATATCATCACTTACGAAAATGTTATCCCAATCTTTGTTTAATTCTTCATTTATTTCTGACCATTTTATATTTTTACTGTAGAAGTTGTATTTTCCATATCCTTCCCACTTTTTCATTTCTTGCTTATCTCTGTTTTCATTTGCTTTGGAATGGACTGTTAATTCTATGACATTATGGTCTGAAATACTCGCATTATAAACTATTATTTCTTTAACATAATTCACCTCGTTCACAAATACTAGGTCTAAAGTATTTTCCTTTCTTGTTGGCAGGTGATTTATTTGTTGAATGGTGTATTCTAGTAGCATATCTAATAGCTTTTCGAATTGCCTCTTATCTTCTGCACTATTATTACTCTCTTTTTTTATATGTATAAATACAACCACAATCTCCTATTCATTCTTTCCAGTCTATGAAAGGAAAGTTAAAGTCTCTGGATAGGAGAATAGTCCAGTCCTTGTGATTTCTACATATATCATCCAATTTTTCTGTTATTATGTCAAACTCTTTAGTATTAGGAGGTCTATATATTACTATGTTCATTAATTTTTCAGATTCAAATTCTACCGCTATTAGTTCACATTCTGAGTTACTATATTTTTCATCATATTTTTCCTTGTTTTTTGTCTATCCCATGTATTGTGGTACCCCCTTGATACCTACTTTTTTCTATCTGATCTATAAGTTTGGAACCCTTTTATTTGATTGTCATTCCCAGTCTCTTGGGAATACCAGGTTTCACTTATATTCATTATATCTATTTTCTTTTCAATTTGGGTTAGTTCTTCTAAGTACTCTATTTTTCTTTTTGGGGGGGGTTTTGAGTTACTTGTAACTAACTCTGCGCATTCATCATATGATGGTTTGCGTGTTTTCCTCCTTCATTTAATATGGGTAATAATAAGGATTTTCCCATGTCTCTTCCTGTTCTGGTATGTTGTTTTCTTTTTCTTCATTTCCAGAAATTCTGACATTAAAAAATCCAACTTTTCCATAATATTTGATCTTCCTTCATCATAATTATTCATTTTGTGTCTGAATCTGCAATTTTCTCGGTATCTGCAATATCCTCTTGCATCATAAATACAGTTCTTATCTCTTGAGCTGTATCTTGGAGCTGATGCTTGGAAATTTTTTGCTGACACTCCATATCGCTGTGATGGCTTGCTTTTTTCCTTCACCTGATATTCTTTGTTTCTCTCTTTATTCGTTTCTTTCTTATTTTTGGATTTTATTATTTGATTGATTTGATTGATTTTGATTCGTAAATGATTTCTTTGTATGTATGCTGCTTGATTGCCTCATATGTATTATCAATGAGAATCTCTGCATCCATACTTTTATCTTGTTCTTTGTTTTTCCTATTTTTTTCTGTCATTTCAGTTTTGTTTACTTGTCTTCCGTTTTCCTCTTCTTCTTCCTCTTCCTCTTCTTCTTCATCCTCAACTATTTGTACATTCAGTCTTGATTTAATAACATT
>NC_087209.1:65865955-65954114 GCF_015104395.2 Macrobrachium nipponense
CCCATATCTCAGCTAAGCTCTTCTGCAACAACTTTTCATTAACAATATATATATATATATATATATATATATATATATATAATATATATATATATATATATAATATATAAAGGTTTTTTGCCACGAAGGAAAAAATGAAAAAGCGAGATAGCTGAGTAAATATTTTCGGTCCTGTTTTTCAGACCCTTTACTAAGGCAAACTAATTTTACAAAGGACAACATAGTCAAAAAGAAGGCTTAATATCCAAACTGACACTACAAGATTAACAAGGCGATTTTCACTCTACAGAAAGGAGGAAACACCTGAGGGTAGCCACACCTTGGAGGTCACACGCATAAACAAGTTATTCTTTCCAGAAACAGCACATTTTGAAAAACAACAAACGGAAGCATATACAATTTAATATCATGAAAATTTACACAAATTTTCCCCAATATTATTATTAATGGAAAGACGAAAAGAAAATATAAATATATATTATTGAGCAAGAGAAAGAGGGAGAGAGAATATCGAACCAGAGAGAGAGAGAGAGAGAGAGAATAATAACTATATACATGTGGGGACTAATTTATTAGTAGTTCATTTATTTTAAGGTCCTTCATAAACATCTTACAAATATATGGGTCCAAATGGTACACTTCCAAGGCTTAAGATTTAGGTTGTTTTTATTAGTGATTTGTATAATGCCGATTCCAGTAAATTTCTTGAAAACATAATCATTAGATCTAGCAATTACAGAGGTATCACCCCAGTTAATACAATGAGTTTTTTCACTCAGATGGATAAACAGTGCATTTGAAGTCTGGGCTGTTCTAACTGAATACATATGCTGCTTAATACGTACACATAAATTTTTACTTGACACTCTGTGGTGTGATATATTATATTATATATATATATATATATGTATATTATATATATATATATATATATATATATATATTATATATATATTTATATATATATATATATATACACCACCAGTAAGTAGATGAACAGTTTTATATATATATAAATATATATTATATATATATATATATAATATATATTAATATATATATATATATAATATATATATATCACACCACAGAGTAGAGATAGAACAGTTATATATATATATATATATATATATATTTATATATATAATATATATATCTATATATATATATATATATATATATATTTATAGATATATATATATATATATTTATATTATATATATGTATATATATATGATACGAATCCACGAAGGAAAGGTAAACAATGGCGTAAATGCTGCAAGGCCTTTCGACTCTCGTCCTTTACTAAACAGAATGACATAAATATGAAAGTAAGTGTTTACTCCATTGTTTCACTCTCCTTCGTTGATTTTGCCTTTATTTCTATATTTATCACTTCCAAATTTTTCGTGATTCAGTTATATATACATATTAAAAAGTTAAAACGAGCGTGAGTTAACTTATAAGATATATTTTGGATGAGCTGCAACAAGGACACGATCAAAATTATAGATATTGTAATCCCTGGCATGCACCTCGACCACCCGTTTCAAGCATCTTTACTAACTCTTAGTGTCTCCGTAGAGCCGCTACGCCACTCTCGGGCCATATAATGCTGGTGTCAGCAAAAATCAAGGTTTGATCTTATTGGCTGAAGGTCTCATTGTTACAGATTCTCTCCAGTCACTAAAGATGGAGGAAATTTTTCCTCGCAAATAATTTAGTGCTTTTCCTAATGGTACTTATCCATCAGTTCTGTTCCAAAACGTTATTCACTCTGGGGCTGTACGAGTCCCTAGCCTCCACCAAGCTCCGGACCCTCCTCCTTTATCCAATTGTTGTTTCGTATCGCAAGGCCTCTTTGGCGGACTTGAGGGGGGCCTAGGTGGTTACTGGAAAAGAGGAATCAAGTCTCATGTGATACCAGCGTTACATAGCCCTAGCACAGAGAAGCAATTAAGGGAGTAGGTAAGAATGTAAAGACATGAAACGGTTATTCGCCAGTGACGACCTTCCTTTAACTTTAATCGTGGCCTTCTTGTACATCACCCAAAAACGATTCTCAACTTGACTCGCAGAAGCCTCAAACTGGCAAATACAGTTCAAGTCACACACACATATATGTATACATATACATACCCATATATACATACATAGAATGAGAGAGAGAGCGGAACTATTACAGCTCTACCAAGCGGCTAAAACCGCAGTAATATTACTGCAGTTCCTAGCATCCGGAATATGCGCCACACACAGATGTATGTCAATTAATCTAAGAACATAATTAATAAGAATTCTATCTAATTTCAGAGATTTCCAGGCTCCTACGCAATTCACGTCTGGAACAGAAATTCCCGCTTCTTGCCTGTTGTCAAGGATGGCGGCACAATATACGACGAAGCTTCAAAGAGATTCTGTCCTTTCAGCAGGGAGTTAGCTACACAGAAATCGAAAATCTACTGAAGAGAGGCAAAACGTCTTGATCTGTCAGAAGAGTTCGAGCGAGTTGCAGTCTTGTAAAAACTACAAGTATCGGTGCGTGCACACAGATCTGAGGAAGTACATACATAATGATCAGAAACTATGAACATTATGTCTGTATGCTTATTCGCCCGTGAACATCACGCAGATGCATACGTATTCGAGAGTGAGCTTCATGCTTGTGCTTACTTATCCGGAAGTGCGCCAATTCAGATCTTCCCCCCCCAAACCCCCATTTGACATGGTAATCAATTTTTGCAGTCAGTTTCCACTTCATTCCCTGAAAATGCTGTTCTTGTTCGGTCTCCTAGCATTCAAGCACGGGAGGTCATATGAGGCTTCTGCAATGAAAAGTCTACCAACAATAAGGTCTCTAGGCCCACACTCCACTCAACATAAGACTTTATTCTTAATTGATTGATTGTGTCTATTAAATCTGGCGTCACAACATCTGGGTAATTGACACCGAAATAAATTAAATAGAAAAAATTAAATTTTAAATAAATTTCATATAAAAATATCTATAAATATATATATATATATATCAATTTTGTTCATATATAAAAGTTCTAACATAGACGATCTATGTATAATTTAAATTTGGTTGAGGAGGCCTGCCTCCCCCATAAATTTATATAACTGCTCTATATTACAATCCTTTCCTAGAATTGTAGTTAGGATAGAATTGCCTACTCTGTCACGACCCCAAGACAGGAACCTATGTCTCAAATTCCCGAATCTGGGACATTCAATCAACAAATGTTTCACAGTCATGGGCACAGTACAGTTCTCGCAAAACGGAGAATTTTCACGAGACATCAAGAACCCATGGGTGAGTCTTGTATGTCCAATCCTCAATCTGCACAACATCGTTTCTTGTCTCCTTGGCATATATGGATATGACCAAGGAGACACTGATGAAGTGATACTGCGCATTTTTTCATTAGTTAAAATATCCTCCCACTGGGATTGCCAACATTTTTTAATTCTCTGACCTACTAGAGGATACAAATCCCGATATGGTAGTAGGCATCTTGTGGGTTCTGGGGAGCTGACCGCAGACTTTGCAAGTTGGTCAGCTTTCTCATTCCCAGCCACCCCAACATGGGAAGGAACCCAACAGAAATTTATTTCTTTCCCTCTTCTTTTTAGTAAAAGCAACCATTCCTTATTCTTAAGGGGAGGGCCACTGAGGTGTGGGGGAAAATGCAGTGGGATGGATTGGGTAAGCCTCCTTGAATCTCACAGAAATAAGAATAATTCTTATTACAAGAGAAAGAGAATTTAGCTAAAAATGCCCCAAATGGGGAGAACAGGCTTCTGAACATTTAAGAAATTTAACCGATAATTCCGACACTTAGCAGAACAATAAAAAAAGCAAGCGAAGTAGTTAAAACACGTAGTGAAAACTTAGGCCTCTGGCAATCGACACTGAAGTGGGAAAATCATTCACCTTGCACCCCCTGATTCGAGATGAACCGGGAAAAGGATTTTCTTAAGGACACTGGAAATAATTCACTACAAATCAAAATTCCATGTAAATTGTTTGATTCATTAAAAAAAAGAAACTGTCATGTAATTTTTATAAACAGCCAAAACTTCCACCACTACTGAGAGACACTAAAAATAACAACGTCTACAGAGAGGATACAAAACTTTTACGTGGAAGCTTCACAAATGACTATCTTTTTTTCAAAACACGAAGAAATAACTTATAATTAAATTTATAAAAACATACGAAAATCTTGACATTTCCCTAACTTCATAAGGTTTGGTGCAGTCCCTGGCAGGGAAATAAAAACCCCATTAGGTTTCCTATTTCTGAGAGTAAGTTGTCCTGCGTGGGAATATTCCCCTCACCAGTCAATTCTACCTTGTAACATTTAGAAAGAATGACAGAAATGATGCAATACACCTACAACTGCATCTACATGAATATAAAATGACTCCAAGTATGCGAGTGAATATCAGGGACCCTATGATCAGATGTAAACATGACTCAAAATACAGTAATACCCCAAACTTGCGCGATTCGAGTTGCACGAATTCACAGACACAAACTTTTCACTGGACCCTGACTAATTGTCATACACGAGTTTGTCATGCGAACATTTGCGAATCCTCGAGAAACCCTGCAAGTGTTAAGGTTTAATTTTCTATGTAATTTAAAAGTTTCAAGATTTTACGTGTAAATAAATAACATTACATACTAAAAATAATCATTTTTTTCCTATCTTTTACTGATATAAGAGAATTTTTATGATACACGTATATGTTCATTTGTTTTGTATGATAAGAGGGTCGGCCGCTCGAGTCAACTTTTTTCATCTATTTCGATTCCTTGTATCTTCTCTCCTCACCCACACCTCACCCATATCCCTCCATACCACATCCATCCGTCCATCTCATCCGCTGAAGGCCCCCACTCCTCCTCCCCATCACCGGCATGTTCTTAGCTCTTTTGATTACTTCCACCTCCTCTCTTCTTATTACATGGCCACAGTATCTCAGATAAGCTTCCCTAGCCTTCTCCTTTACATTACATATACCACACATTCTTCTTATGTCTTGACTCTCCCTCCTTTCCAGTAAGGATATTCCAGCTATCCATCTAACCATCCCTATCTCGGTTCTTTCCAACAGTCCCTCCGCTTTCCTCTTAAGTGCCCAAGTTTCTGCTCCATATAACAGTACAGGACTGATAACCGTCTTACAAACGTTCATTTTGAGCTTTAATGGCATTTTCTTGTCTAAAACAACTCCAGTTTCCTCTCTCCATTTTCGCCATACTTCTTTCACACTCTCTCTCTCTCACTGCTTTCCCCTGTTATTATTGATCCTTGGTAGTTAAACTCATATATCTCCCTCTCTCCTATGTAGATACCACTAACACATATTTTACAACCTACTATTTATCAGTATGTCTTTACCTGTACAGTAGATAATTCTAAATTGATCTAATTTTACCTGTAAATGCGCTGTTCTAAAACAGACACATACCTAAGAGTTATATTAGCCCAAATATAAAAGACTGTTCATGGAAAGGATTTTCAGATCAAAGAAGTTCTTAAAAACGAGGTTGAGAAGACTTCTAAAAGTACATCGGTTGGAAGGGGCAAGGAGAGAAATGATATGTGTAATCTTCAAACACACTTATATTTTTACGTCAATCATTTATTTCTTTTTTAAGGGTCATGTATTAAGCTTTGAACTGAAATTACAGTAAATTTAATTTCATTTAAAAGTTAGTTTAATACTTAGGGAGCATGGATAGGGCCCTATTTAATGTTTAAACTCTAGAAATAAGCATTTATTAGCATGTTTAGAGACCGTGCCAAACTAACGCAAAAATTCGCATTGCGCAAGGGGGTCTGAAACCTAACATCACCTAAGATCGGGGTATGACTGTATTGGATATCAACACATACTTTGAAAGAGAGGATACAAAGGCTGCGAACGCACCAACTGAGAAAATGTAAAAGAAAATTCCTTTTTGAGCAACAGCAGCATCAGCCATACCAAAGCAGTGCTTGGCTGTCCTGTTGAATAGGGACACACGGGGCAGACTTGGCATCTCCCTTTGACTATGATTTCCTAAGTATGTAATATTAATTTCCTTACTAATCAGGTGAAAAATGCGCCAAAGGTTCTTCAGCACAATCGAGTCTTCTGTACAGCTTATAACACTGTGTTGAAATCTTGAAGTAATCCTAAACATATCTGCCCACTCCCTGATTCTTAAGTTTATAAATAAATGCCTCATGATTTACTAAATCGAAAGTGATGCTGAAATCATTATTAGAAGTACTCTACATTCACAAGAGTCCACCTACCTCCCACGTTGTAATTTATATTTTTCTTGGGTAAAACACGTAAAGGCAAGATTTTTATTCTAAATACATTACCTGCGCAAATCTATTATATATTTGGCCATGTGTGTATGTATGTATGTACGTATGTTTAACCGAAGATTCTTGATCTCGGTACTTATCAAAAAGGTAGCAATGGTCGTGCGTCTAGACACTGGCAATACCATCCATTTCCTCTCACTCCACCAACTACACCAACAACCCCCCCCCCCCCTTCTCTCTCTCTCTCTCTCTCTCTCTCTCTCTCTCTCTCTCAACAACACATCTCTCTCTCTCTCTCTCTCTCTCTCTCTCTCTTGACAACACTTCCCCCCCCTTCATTACCTAAGGCAATTAAATCAGACTCATGCACACAAAAATAGATTTATTTAAGAACAGAGTATTAGCTAAATAAACTCAGGTTCTCAACAAAATGATCAAATGAAAGGTTGAACTCAAAGTCCAAATAACTCAGATAACCCTCAATAATTAATCAAATAATTAACATTAGTTTAGCATAACATTACACATAGTCAGTACACCATGGAACATTAGTCAAGTTCCCATATTAGTTAAGTCACCATATTCAATTCCCCTTTCTCAGAATCGCCTATAAAAAGACAAGAGAACATATCGATAAGCACAAGATTATAAATTAAAATCAAAAGATCATATGAAATAGAACATCTTTGAAATAAATATTCAAAATACAAACAATCCACACCTTTGGCCAAAAATAAGTATGCTTACCCATTCAACACAGTATTCACAACACTTTTCTCAAAAGTACTTTTGCAAAAGCCATCTTGGCTTCTGCTGCCTCTGTAAGGATCTCTCACCTTGGTTACCTTACATCTCGTTATGTAGGGAAAAAGCTCGCACACACATACAAACTCACACACATTGTTCACGCCCCAGTAAACCACCTGTAACTAGTTTCAGAAGTCACCTCTGCATCAAGCGCCCATAGCGACAGGACATCACGCCACCCAAAAAGATACATCAGCATTCCCTAGGCTTGTCACCTCAAGCACTATCTGCAAGGAGAAGCTAAATCGATGACTTCTACATTCTAAGAAATGTCACAGCACATCACATTACAACGGTATCTTAAACATATTGTCTTAATACATCCCTCTTTTTATGTAACAGCTGCTCGGCCACCCAAGAATGCTAGCACCTACCTAGCCATAGCTCACATAAAACAGTTTATACATATAAAAAAACACATTGGCCGGCTCAGAAAACACCATAATAAAAACAATAACTGCACGTCTTTGGCAGTACAATGTCTATCACACATTATCTTGAACAGCCTTTATCCGGGCTATAATAACAGTTGACTGTAGAAAAACATATTCTCATCTTGAACTTTTGATTCTCCTGTGTCTGCAACTGCAACTGCACAGACTCGTGAAACACGCTGTAGAAAGGCAAAATGTCTCCCTGTGGAAGACAAGTGACGACTTCCATAGTCCAAAACCGCCGTAAAACCCCGTAGACTCGTAGAATCTCTCGCATGTGGGAACATCAGCAACATACATCTTTGTAGGACGTCTTGCTGAAGGCGTAGGGGAACGATGTTTATGGTGTTTCAGTATGTCAGTCATGTCATCGGTCAATTAAAGAAAAATTAACCCTAGACATACATCTGTCAAAAAATGACCTCAAAAATTCTAAGAAACACTTTCCAACTAACCACATTAATATAACCACTTAACTAATTTCTAACTACAACTTGTGAAGGAACTTCATAAGATCGCTAAATCATAAATCACTATTATAAACCCGTAAAGAAAATACTAAATTCTCCAATAATATAAAAAAAAAGGCTCGCCAACCTCACACACAAGTTAGTACACACCACCCAGAGCTCACAAAAACTCTACAGACTACTGTCATCACATTTTAAACTCACCATTTTCACAAAAAAAGGAAAATGAGCCCGAGAAAAAAAAGCGTAACAAACCCAGCCCCAAATTATCACCAAAAATGTTCTCTCAAGCTCTGATATTTCAGTAACCCACAAAATCAGTAAGAACCCTTTTACTGTCTGAAAGCAAAACCCTTTTACTGTTTATATAATTAACCTCCATGAAATATAATGCCAAACACCCTTCTATCTAACTCACATACCCCAACAGATTATATCTCCTGTCTAAAACAAAAATGCTATGTAAGCTTAACCCTAATTAAATCTCTCGTAGGAAAAGAAAAAAAAGAAGAAAAAAAATTATAGCAACAATAATAAGTGCACTTTTCCCCATCACAAAGCACATAATACATATAATGCATATAACCCAACATTTTCCCTCATAAATGCAGCATGTATTGTTACGGAATTTGCTACCGCAACAATTTCATCAATCAGAAACGACCGGAAACAACCCCCCCCCTTACACAGTATATCTCTGAAAATAGAGTAAATCTTCGAGTAATCAACACTGAAGGGAAAAAGTCAGCAACCGGACTCATCACACCTGTGAACACCTCAGGTGCTTCGAACAGCAGTATAGATTTGTCTAGTTAGACTTGCAACCTCCGAAAACCATTATTCTCCAAATATTTTATACTAACACCATTATTCTCTAAAAAGCCCCAAAAATTCTATACCGACATTATATAAGCACATTTCACAAAATTATCTCCAAGATATCACCAAGGTTGCCCAAAAATTGTCTTAAAGACATAACTCCCCCATGGTATTCCCCCAATTATATAAAACAAATTATCACCTATTTGGGATAAACCACAGTAAACCACAATTCAACAATTATATGCTGCCAAAATAATCACTGGTGAATATAAAAATACAACACCTCCGTAAAGCCACAATGCAGTAGTGTCACTCGCCCCTTAAGAGCCACCACACCAAAGGAACCACAATACCCCCTCTATGGCTCGTAAAACCACAGAAATTTAGCTCCAAAAATCATAACCAAAAATTCCCCTCCATTTCACTAATAACCACATATCACCATATTCCCCTCTATTTCATCAATAACCACATGTGGAATAAAAACCAAGTATATAAAAAATCGTTATATCTCAAATTCTCCAGTAAAATAACCTCGAAAAGCGTCTCTAAGGAGCTCAATGTTACAGTAAAAAAAACTATAAACTCTCTGTTTAGCATAACTGCTGAAAAGGGCAAAAACTTGGCAAATAAAATTGCCCAGGAAATTCTATAAAAAATAATCACTGTGCCATAACTCATTGCAACAAAACTACAAATCCAAAGTGTCTAAGCAAAGACTTCCTCATATTCACTGGGACACAGGCCACCAGAAACTTAATCAAGTTTCCTATCTCTGGCAAACTTGCCACAAATACAACAAAGGTATTGTGCAAGAGGGCAACAATTCCCGGAACACAAAACAACCAGAAAAAAAAAATGTAGTGCCATTATGTACACATTCCAAAAATGCAAAAATTCTCCCCTAAATCTCTTGCAGCATCAAATGGCTGAAATTATAAACGCATTCCCAAACAATGATTCCAAGTCACGAACTGAGATATTAAAAAATCTACACAAACTGTCTGGAGAGAAAAATAAATTCAAATTCGCTCATAAAAAAAAAAAAAAAAAAATCTTATGTCAGCGATGGCTAACGTCCAAAGAGGGAAAAGAAAAATCAATGGCACTGTTGACTGTTCCCGTGACACCTGTAACATCTGTGACTCACGTAGACTTCAAGCAATTATCTACTGAACCCATGAAAAAAAGGAAAACTCTAGGGCTATCATAGAAAACAAAAACAAAACAAAAAAATAAAACACCCGGGCAAAAGAAGACTGGAAGGTTTCCTCAATTTGACTTTTACCATAGTCTTTGAAATGGGCATTAACACAATATCCTCCGATAAAAAACCATTAAATTTGTGGTTAGTACCTCCCATATTCACAAACATCACCACCCTTAGTATCATTACAAGCACCCATGTTAGTATAAAAAAAATAACACCAATATCACCAAAGAAAGAACAAAAATCGTTCTAAAAGAAACCCTATGGGCATATCACATCATCCCTCGTGGCTATCAGCTGATGTGGCATGGCAATGAACTTTCTTTTCAAGGCCAAACTCACCCCCTTAACCCCGGTACAAAGAAAAAAAAAACTTCAACCTCCTGTTGGCACTACCCCATGAATCACACTAGTCTCCCTTTGCTGGCTATTCAAAAAAAATACGCTGAGTACATATGCATGAGAGAAACTGTCTCCAAGAGCCAAAAAAATGCAATCCAAGCACCCCCAGAACTGAGTTGCAAGTATGAAACAATTCATATGCATACGTATGTGTTAAAAAAAAAAAAAAAAAAAGGACGAATGCGTCGCCTCTAAACATGTGCTAAGAAAAAAACTCATCACGTTCTGCTCCTATGGGAAAAAAATGGTGATCTGAACTGCCTCTTTAACTCCAAAAATTATTCATACACAAAGTTAGAAAAAGATAAAAAAAAACACTAGGGCCTAAAAAAAAATGTAACACTCATGTCGTCAATGAGAGAACACCAGATCGCCAACTCGTGCATGTAAAAACACGCTAATACACACATACTTGCGTGTGTAAGAATGACCCAATACTCGAACGGCAAACACACGCACTCACAGATATCAACTGAGCGAGACAGACCCTCAAAGGCAAATCACGGCAGGCAAAAATGCTGTCAGTAATTGAATTTTTCCCTCCCAGTACCGCAACCGGCGGCTGAAAAATTCTTATCAGTTGTCACCTAGCATATGAAATCCTAACACAGTTTCACAACCAGCCTCTCAAAACAGCCTCTTTAAGCTACTATCAATTTCACAAAAGGCGTAGCAATGGTCCAAACACCGATGGCCACCAAACTTTAACTGAAGATTCTTGATCTCGGTACTTATCAAAAAGGTAGCAATGGTCGTGTGTCTAGGCACTGGCAATAACATCCATTTCCTCTCACTCCAACACTAACACCAACAACCTCCCCCCCACCCCCTCTCTCACTCTCTCTCTCTCTCCACACAACATCTCTCTCTCTCTCTCTCTCGACAACACACTTCCCCCCTCCCTCCATTACCTAAGACAGTTAAATCAGACTCGTGAACTACAAAAATAAATTTATTTAAGAGCAAAGTATTAGCTAAATAAACTCAGGTTCTTAACAAAATGATCAAATGAAAGGTTGAACTCAAAGTCCAAATAACACAGATAACCCTCGATAATTAATCAAATAACTAACATCAGTTTAGCCATAACATTATAGTCAAGTTCCCATATCAATAAAGTCACCATATTCAATTCCCTTTTCTCAGAATTGCCTATAAAGAGACAAGAAAACATATCGATAAGCACAAGATTATAAATTAAAATCAAAAGATCATATGAAATAGAACATCTTTGAAATAAATATTCAAAATACAGACAAGCCACACCTTTGGCCAAAAATAAGTATGCTTACCCATTCAACACAATATTCACAACACTTTTCTCAAAAGTACTTTTGCAAAAAGCCATCTTGGCTTCTGCCGCCTCTATAAGGATCTCTCACCTTGGTTACCTTACATCTCGTTATGTAGGGAAAAAGCTCACACACACATTGTTCACGACCCAGTAAACCACCTGTAACTAGTTTCTGAAGTCACCTCTGCATCAAGCGCCCATAGCGACAGGACATCACGCTACCCAAAAAAATACATCAGCATTCCCTAAGCTTGTCACCTCGAGCACTGTCTGCAAGGAGAAGCTAAATTGATGACTTCTGCATTCTAAGAAATGTCACAGCACATCACAGTACAACGGTATCTTAAACATATTGTCATAATACATCCCTCTTTTTAGACCGAGATTCAGAACAGAGATGGGTTTCCACCCCAGGAGGTCGAGACCTACGTTCAGGAGCCCGGGCTCCCAAAATTTTTACTTCCCCCCCCCCCTACTCCGAAGGGTAAGAAGGGATTCCCTGAAACAGAGCTGGTTCTGCCAGTGAAACGGGGCTGGCTATGCCCATATACCTTACCTTACCTTACAGACCTTACATCTTGTTCGGGTTGCCCCAGGTCCCTCAGTGTGATGCACCTCTAATGTCTACCAGAGAGTTGCTCGTACATCTTCCGGTATATTTTGCATCTTCCAATCTTGGATGGTCTGGGATGCAACTTAGATATTTGTCGAGCTTATTCTTAAACACATCTACGCTCATTCCTGATATATTCCTCAAATGAGCTGGCAACGCATTGAATAGATGCTGCATTATCGATGCTGGTGCGTAGTGGATTAATGTCCTGTGTGCTTTCCTTATTTTTCCTGGTATAGTTTTTGGCACTATTAATCAACTTCTGCTTGCTCTTTCTGATATTTTTAGCTCCATGATGTTTTCGGCTATTCCTTCTATCTGTTTCCATTCCTAAATTATCATGTAGCGTTCTCTTCTCCTTTCTAGACTATATGATTTTAAGGATTGTAGTCTTTCCCAGTAGTCAAGGTCCTTAACTTCTTCTATTCTAGCTGTAAAGGACCATTTGTAAGTAGAACTCTCTATTTTGTGCAATATCCTTTTGATAGTGTGGGTACCATATCATATTGCAATATTCAAGTGGAATACGAACGTATGTTTTATAAAGCATAATCATGTGTTCAGCTTTTCTTGTTTTGAAGTGCAGTAACAACATTCCCATTTTTGTTTTACATTTTGCCAATAGAATTGCTATTTGATTAGTGCATAACATGTTCCTATTCATCATCACACCAAGGTCTTTAACTGCTTCCTTATTTGTGATTGTCTCATTATTAGGTCTCCTATATGCATATAGCTTTCCTTCTCTGTCTCCATAATTTATTGATTCAAATTTATCAGAGTTAAATACCATCCTATTTACCTCTGCCCAATCATATACTTTGTTAAGGTCTCTTTGTAGCGCGTTCCTATCTTCATCACAATTAATTTCTCTACTTATTCCTGTGTCATCAGCGAAACTACTCACTACCGAGTCCTTAACATGACTGTCTATGTCTGCAATCATAATAACAAACAGTAATGCAGCTAACACCGTACCTTGTGGCACACCGGATATTACCTTAGCTTCATCCGATTTCTCATTGTTTGCAATAACTATCTGTTTTCTGTTGTGTAAAAATTCTTTTAACCATCTTCCTACTTTATCCAATATATTATGTTTTCTCATTTTCTTCGCTAATATATTATGGTCTACCTTGTCAAAAGCTTTTGCAAAGTCTAGATAAACCACATCTGTTTCACTTCCGCTTTTCATTTTGTATATGTTCTCACGGTGGACTAACAATTGGGTTTGTGTACTTTTTCCGGGTACGAAACCATGTTGTCCTATATTAAACAAATTATCTTTTATTGTTTGCAATAACTATCTGTTTTCTGTTGTGTAAAAATTCTTTTAACCATCTTCCTACTTTATCCACTATATTATGTTTTCTAATTTTCTTCGCTAATATATTATGGTCTACCTTGTCAAAAGCTTTTGCAAAGTCTAGATAAACCACATCTGTTTCACTTCCACTTTTCATTTTGTATATGTTCTCACGGTGGACTAACAATTGGGTTTGTGTACTTTTTCCGGGTACGAAACCATGTTGTCCTCTATTAAACAAATTATCTTTTATTAAATGTTTCATAATATTTTTCTTCGTTACCCTTTCATACACTTTCATAACATGTGATGTTAGACTCATTGGCCTATAATTACTAGCCTCTAGTCTTGATCCATTTTTGAAAGTAGGGGTAATATATGCTAATTTGTGCTCATCATAAATCTTGCCTGTATCTACACTTTGTCTTAATAATATTGCAAGTGGCTTTGCAATAGGATGAACTACTTTCTTTAACAAAATAGCAGGGACACCATCAGGACCTGCAGCAGCTCCATTTTTAATTTCATTAATAGCCTGCACAATAGCAGCTTCATTAATATCTATGTCAGCTAAATATTCACTATTTTCATCCCTTACTTCTATATCATTATCTTCATCATCAATTCTAGGGGTGAATTCTCTCTTATATCGTTCTGCCAATATGTTGCATATTTCCTCTTTTTCATTCGTTAACCTCCCTTCAATTCTTAGAGGGCCTATTTCTATTCTTCTTTTATTCATCTTTTTTGCATACGAGTATAATAGTTTGGGGTTTTGCTTGATATTTACTAGGGTTTTTTCTTCCAAGTCCCATTTTTCATTTTCTTTTGATTGTATAATCTTTTGTTCTGTATTTTCTAGCTTACTTTTTAGTTCTATAACTTTCCATGCATTTTTTTCTTTTGCAAGACCTTTTTTCCACTTTCTAATTTTCTGGAACAAGATCCTTCTGTCTCTTGGTATGCATGACTAATGTTTACTTTTCTTCTTCGGTATATATTTATCCACTATTTTCTCTAATATTTTATATAATATCTCTGTATTTACCCTTATATCATCACTTACAAAATTGTTATCCCAATCTTTGTTTAATTCTTCATTTATTTCTGACCATTTTATATTTTTACTGTTAAAGTTGTATTTTCCATATCCTTCCCACTTTTTCATTTCTTGCTTATCTCTGTTTTCACTTGCTTTGGAATGGACTGTTAATTCTATGACATTATGGTCTGAAATACTCGCATTATAAACTATTATTTCTTTAACATAATTCACCTCGTTCACAAATACTAGGTCTAAAGTATTTTCCTTTCTTGTTGGCAGGTGATTTATTTGTTGAATGTTGTATTCTAGTGTCACATCTAATAGCTTTCCGAATTGCCTCTTATCTTCTGCACTACTATTACTCTCTTTTTTATATGTATAAATACAATCACAATCTCCTATCTGTTCTTTCCAGTCTACGAAAGGAAATTTAAAGTCTCCGGATAGGAGAATAGTCCAGTCCTTGTGATTTCTACATATATCATCCAATATTTCTATTATTATGTTAAACTCTTTAGTATTAGGGGGTCTATATATTACTATGCTCATTAATTTTTCAGATTCAAATTCTACCGCTATGAGTTCACATTCTGAGTTACAATATTTCTCATATATTTTTCCTTGTTTTTTGTCTTTCCCATATATTGTGGTTCCCCCTTGATTCCTATTTTTTCTATCTGATCTATAAGTTTGGAACCCTTTTATTTGATCGTCATTCCCAGTCTCTTGGGAATACCAGGTTTCACTTATATTCATTATATCTATTTTCTTTTCAATTTGGGTTAGTTTTTCTAAGTACTCTATTTTTCTTCTTGAGTTACTTGTAACTAAACCCTGCGCATTCATCACTATGATGGTTTGCGTGTTTTCTCCTTCATTTAATATGGGTAATAATAAGGATTTTCCCATATCTCTTTCCTGTTCTGGTATGTTGTTCTTTTCTTCATTTCCAGAAATTCTGACATTAAAAAATCCAACTTTTCCATAATATTTTATCTTCCTTCATCATAATTATTCATTTTGTGTCTGAATCTGTAATTTTCTCCATATCTGCAATATCCTCTTGCATCATAAATACAGTTCTTATCTCTTGAGCTGTATCTTGGAGCTGATGCTAGGAAATTTTTTGCTGACACTCCATATCGCTGTGATGGCTTGCATTTTTCCTTCACCTGATATTCTTTGTTTCTCTCTTTATTCGTTTCTTTCTTATTTTGGATTTCATTATTTGATTGATTATTTATTTGATTTTGATTCATGGCTACAGGGTGCATATATTTACATTTTTTGTCGAACTTACATCCTTTTCCTTCTTTTAGGTTTTTGCATATTTTTGGATGTAGATCTCTGCAATCATCCTCATAGCCGTCTAGGTATGCACATTTACCATAGATTTCATAGTTGTGACATACCTTGGGATGTTTGTAGTAACATCTTTCTCCGAATCTGCAATTCCCTCTTTTTAAATGGTTGCAAACTTTGTCTTTCCTGTCTATTTTTTCCTCTTTCCCATCAATGTGCAGATCTGGGTAGAGCCTCTTCGGGATTTTCTTTTGTGTTGCCATGTCGTGATTTATTTCTTTGTATGTATGCTGCTTGATTGTCTCATATGTAGTATCAATGAGTATCTCTGCATCCATACTTTTATCTTGTTCTTTGTTTTCCTTTCTTTTTTCTGTCATTTCAGTTTTGTTTACTTCTCTTCCATTTTCCTCTTCTTCTTCTTCTTCCTCTTCTTCTTCTTCTTCATCCTCAACTATTTGTACATTCAGTCTTGATTTAATAACATTGTCTATCCATGATAGACATGTTGAGCAAAATATTCTGGTATCCTTTCTCATATCTTGCATAACTTCTGCACGTTGAGGATGCGTCGGAATGTTACATGCAGAACATTTTCTGATCAGGTTTTGTGGATTAACTACACTATACCACACCTTACACAGTTTGCATGCTTTTGGCATTCTTTTTCCTATTGCATCAATTAGGATATTCACAATGTTCACCTTATTCATTTTCTTTGTCGGAATATGTTGATTTATGTATATTTTCTTTATGAGTCTCTTGACCACTTGGATTTTATTTGGAACTTCTTCAATTATTTTCAAGATGTTTTCTGTTTATTTGTTCCAGTTTGAAGGATCATATCCTTCTAATATATCTATGAATGCTTTTGTATCTTTTTGGTTAGGGCTGTTGTTGATCTCATAGATGAGAAATGCCAGCTCCCTTCCTGCTACCTCATCATATTGCGAATCTGCTAAACACCCTAAATTTCGTATTTTTTTCCACAGTTGGAACTTACTGCCATCTTGATCTGATTTACAGTATTTCACTTGATAAACTAACTTAGTAGACACTTTATACTACTATTTTCACACTAATCTTATCACCGACAGTTCACGAACACTTCTAGATGTATATAAATTTCCAGACGTATATTAAACATGTGATATCTGTTGATTAATCAGACTGCGCGCGGTAACGTCTCACCAAGCAAAATGGCACTGAGAGAGAGTTACTTTACAAATTTCTGTATATATATGACTTATCATTTGGCTTTTGCCATGACTATCTATTAAGCCCAGGGACAGTCTCTCAGAGTGGCTGGCATCAACTTGGAGCAACCTTGCTTTTCTCACGGGCATTTTTATGTGGCGTGCTCAAGAGTGGGCTCTCCGGAACGCCTGTTCATTTTGTCACCGGAGGGAAAAACAAAGAACATAGTCTACCAAAAGGTTCTCTTGTGAATTGGAATCTCTCTCTCAACACCAAGAATTTTTCTTTCCATATATGTTTATGATGCTTCATTTTGATATTCATTTTCAAAGATGTTTTTTGTTTTGTCAGATTTGCATTCCTCACAATTCAGGTCGTGGTACTGTATTCAATTGTGGCTTGATTTATCTATTTTCTTTTCATAAACTATGCTCTGGGTTACAAGAACCAATCTAGCTGGGACCCACCCATAGGGCGGTTAACCAGCTAGTGCATAATAACAGAGGAAAAATTAATCAAATTACAGTAAGTATACATTTTTTCTTTCTTGATGTTTCCCCTACACGAGTTGCTCTTGTTTGGGTAATTTTTTTTTAGTCCACCCAGCAATTTTTTCAAGAAAAACCATTTTTTCTGATAGTTTTCTTGCTTTATTGTGTTTTGATGTTCTTATCTTGCGCAAAACCCGTTTTCCATTGACCGACACCCTAAATATCACAACGGTAATGGGGGCACCCAGGTGGGAACCAGGGGTTTTTGGTGGGGGAAAACGCAAATGAGCAATAAGCGGAAGATAATAACAACAGAACAAAACAAAACCACAAGAAAACTAACAGGAAAAAATGGTTTTCCCTGCAATAATAAGAGGGTGAAAGAACACTTACAGACTGACTTGGGACGAGGTAACTTTCTCAAGCTCTGTTTTCTAAATTGTCCCATTTTCTAAACCACAATTTACAAACGTGGTTAATACAGAAGATGAATAAAATAAGAGAAGCTGCTTAACTTAACAAACCCACCTAACCTAACCTAGGGGAGGTGATCCTTCCTTAGCGGGGAAGCCCCCTGCGACCCGCCTCCCCCTTACAGAAAATCTTGGTAATTTTTCGTACGAGAGCGACTCTTTGTAACAGTGGAAACATCAACAAAGAACTTAGAAAAAAATGCCTACTTACCGTAATTAGATTATTTTTTTCCTCTGTTGTTATGCATTTGCGCAAGAAACGTATTTAGAATTAAACACTTTTACATGTTTTACCCAAGAAAAATATAAATTCCAACGTAGGAGGTGGGTGGATTCCACCGAAAAATAACACCCTTATCAATGTTCTCTTGCAAATGGCATGTCAAATCTACAGGAGTATTGCAGGTACCTAACTTCTTCCTGTACACATAGTGACTATCACTTAAAATCCTTTGCATTCCACATACTTGTATAGTGGCTTAAAAATAAGTTTTTCTGCGTCTTCGGAAAGCACATGAACAGAAATAGTTCTGTAGTTACTGCAGTCTGCAGATATGCCACTCTTTAGAACAAGTACTGTGTTACTAATCCACTGCTCGTGACAAACAGACCAAATTCAACACATGGAGACGAAATCATGCACACAAAAATTACACCACTTTAGTAGAGTCTCGCCATGCAGTGAATAGAAATTACCATATATCTGAGAGAAATTCCTTGAAGAGGAAAGTTGAAGGAATTACTCAGCCTGATCTTCCGTGAACCGAATTAGCATTATCAATCTTTGGGTCAGGCTCGTCTCCCAACTTACCAATACTAACAGATGGTGGTATCTTGGTTACAGTCCCTTAGTAAAAGGGTGAAATGCTTCATAAAGCTTTAAAAGCTAAGCAATCAGCTGAGGATGTCCCTCTCCATGATACTTGTCATTCTTAACCTGTTTTTTTACAAATTTTGCAATTCACTCTAGGGATGTTAAGTAAATTCTTGGTAATCTTGATTGCTGAGGTGAAGATCCATTTAGTGTCTTTCTTTTGTTTATTTAAAACATTTTTAGTATGTTCTCTTCCAAGATTAATAGATACTATAGCAAGATTAATAGATACTATGAGCACTGGATTAGTAATACAGCACTTGTTCCAAAGAGCGGCATATCTGCAGACTGCAGTAACTACAGACCTATTTCTATTCACCATGTGCCTTCCAAAGTTACAGAAAACTTATATTTAAGACACTATTCAAGTATGTGGAATCTAAAGGATTTTAGCATAGTGAGCTTATCCATATGTATCATCAAACCATGTCTGGTTATTTTCCCTGATCTTGATGACATTTCTCGGGGCATAACTTACTAAAATACCTATCGATATTTCATTTAACTTATTCTTGGGTTCTGGCTCTAATATTGCACCTGAAATATTAAGTGCCTGACAAGCTTCAATAATGCTATCCCAACTGGCTCTAGTTTTCAGCCAGACCGTTTTTCCAACGGTGGCATTAGGAACATACTGATTGACAGATATGTTCACATCAATGAACACATCTGTGAATATGAGGACTAATCCATTACCAGAATTATGTGTAGGTTCCTCAGTTACCTGAACAAAATTAGAGTATACACAGAGCTCAAGAGCAGCCAACCAAGAAAATTGTCACTTACTGAAAATCTTGAAACAAACCACTTAATCGCAACTACACACTAAGTTTTTCTGACGATATATATATAGCCAACCTTAACCATGTGGGATATTCTCACGACAGAGTCAGGGCCATTTAAACCCTTGGATTAAAAATTCAACCTTTGACTTGTTACAACTTACAAGTGTCTCTGATGAAAACATCACATCATAGTTACGGTCACAAACCTGGGATCATGAACAATTGACAATAAGCCTCAAATATTTGAGTAAAGTACTCTGCAATGAGTCACAGGCCCGGAGTTAAGCTCAATGGCTAAAAGAAATAATATTAACAATATAAAATTAGAAACAAATCTATTAAAAAAGATTCATAAAAAAAATTTAAAAATTAATAAACAACAAACAATAAAGTCAGCAACAGTACGTTATTTACAATAATTTCAGCAAAAGGATGACTACAGCTAACCCCATATGTCATTACAAAAGGTAAAGCCGTGACACCTTATATGGTAAAGTAGAAACCGGCCAGGTTTGCCACAACAACTGGGGGAAGGCAGACTGGATGGATTTAGAAATCATATTAAGCTGAGAAGAAATAGATTAGGCAAAGAAGACGCTTACCTGATAATCCACCAAGCAACTTCTGCCCTCTCATCAGCCTGACCTACACAATGCCCCAAAAAACGGAAAATCGAACAAAAATGCGAAAAAATACCAGACAATCAAGGTGACTAACCCAAGACTACGGGAGAACACAATACAATCGCTATGGTACAGTCCAGGGTTGAAGAAGGTTTCTTACAAAGGATACAGGGTCCCTTCCACCGCCGGGTTTGATGGCAAGGCTCAAGACTTCTATCCTACCTCGTGTAGGACGGGACATCGAACCATAAATTGAATGTTGCCAAAAGCCACATTACACCGCGACCAAAATGAACGGACAGGGAAAATTGGGATAGATTGCGTGATGCTCACAGTTTAAACCTTCATTTTGAAATCGAAAGCATTTCTATTCTAGTCGTAGCAGCGGAGATACAATCGGGATATTACCGACGAAATTTTAGCAGTTGACAGGAAGGCTGAGATTTATCATCTGATGAAAGACACGCTTTTTTTTCTACCAATTTAATTTTTCTTATAGAAAACTTCGTAAACCATTAAGAAATTCACCAACGCTTACACTCTAAAAAATAAAATCAGACACATCATTATAAGTTCCAACCGTTGTTGTTCTGAATTTATTTTCTTTGGTCAAAAAGAAGTTAGTGGAGATATTTCAAAGAAAATGTGACAGGTATCGAGTAAAGAGCACGTAAAATTTTCGAAGGGTCGACTTAGCCAGATATGTCATTTCTTTTCTCAATAATTATGACCTTTTCCTTTTGCAATAATGTAGAGATAAACGACATTATTTGGCAATTATAACCATCAGTTATATATGTTTCTCCACAATCAATACGGTACTGTCATGAAATACAAGATAATCTATAATACTATTACAAACCCTAGACAAAACTTTGGCAACACTAGAATACCATTGTAAAATTCCATTATCAAAAGGGATAAGAAATATCTCTTTGCTGCAGAACTTTACAATAACGCGATAAATATAAAAGAAACTCGGGTTCATATTTAGCAGAATTTATCCAAACGATGGGAGACTGATAAACCAGCTCGGATGCTACCATAATAAGTTTAATAAAATTAATTCATTAAGAGTTTTACAAATGATTGGTTTTCCACAGCCTTTATCATCCATCCTCCCTCCACAAAAACAATAAAAGACGACAATAATAAATATATATATATATATATATATATATATATATATATATATATATATATATATATATATATATATATATATATATATATATATACCTTCATTGTTATTATTATTATTATTATTCACGTGACGAGTCCTATTAATAACGAACAAGCCTACAGAGGTTGACTTGAAATTCAAGCTTCCGAAGAATATGGTGTTCATTAGGAAGAAGTAAGAGCAGGTAAAGTGAAACACAGTTAAAGAAAAAAAAGCAAAAAAAAACATAAACGAATGGATAAAAATGTATTAAAATGAAAGAAGATTAACATTAGGGTAGCAATGCATTGCACTTTTGCATTACTATTGAAGGTCCAACTGACAAATTCTTGAATGCCAAAACAAATTATTATCATTTCGATACTACAAACCCAACGCACAGTTCACTCATACAAGTTCCTGGATGTCTCCGGGCATAAAGCTGAATTCCATCCAACCCCTTTCTGGACAACGGGTCTGTATAGTGGCGTAAGACGGGCACACACCGAAACTTTCTACAGCAGTGAGGTAGTCGAACATTTGGCCAATTTCGCACTCCTAAACACCCGTCATCCAGAAAGGGGTGAAATGGGAATCTCTCTCAAACACCCGGACATCTGTGAACTTGTATGAGTGAGTGTACCACCAAGAGCGGCTCCTTTCAAAATACAACTCCACAGGATATGCAAATGAGGCACTCAAGGAAAAGTCCTAAGGCGGCAAAGTAACTTTCAAGAAAATAATGTTGAATTCTACTGCTCAGAAACATCCTTTCTGCCTGCACAAACATGGACAAACTGTGCAACAGAAAGCATCGATTTATTGATTGGTTGAATATAGAATTAAAGCCAAAGGCCATGTACTTGGAACTATGAGGTCTTTCATCGCTGAAACGGAAGAGTAACAAGAGGAAGACCTCAATGCAGTTGCACTAGATTCAATTGTTGGGAGAGGGTGGAAAGTAAGAGGGAAGAAAGAAAATATAAAAGGAGGTGTAGTAAAAGGAACGAGGTTGTAGCTAGGGGGCCGAATGAACACTCTAAGAGACATTAATAACGCCTACAGTGCACCGCACGAGGTGCACTGATAGCATTAACCCCCTCCGGAAAGCTGACAGCAGGAAACGGACAATAAATCTGACCGGCGATTAAAAACGTTACGGACGAAGTTACGATTACGAGACTGGACGGTCAACGCTGTACTCGACCATCAAAGACTCAACTCACCTGTCTACTCCTGAACTTACAAACAATTTCTTCTCTCTGGAAATCCATTAAGGTATTTGTGGAAATAACTGCAATTTCCCCACAACTCAA
The DNA here is from genome assembly GCF_015104395.2 of Macrobrachium nipponense. Classification (NCBI taxonomy): domain Eukaryota; kingdom Metazoa; phylum Arthropoda; class Malacostraca; order Decapoda; family Palaemonidae; genus Macrobrachium; species Macrobrachium nipponense. Next base: position 65,888,914 of record NC_087209.1, read on the forward strand.
ATTCATGAACGTCATTTATCAAAAAATTCCAAAGAGTGAAGACATTTCTTTGAAATCTACCGTTAACACACACACACACACATTCTCTCTCTCTCTCTCTCTCTCTCTCTCTCTCTCTCTCTCTCTCTCTCTCTCTCTCTCTCTCTCTCTCTCTGGCCGTGCGGGTGAGGGGGTGAGGACGACAGGGATTTTAGTCTTCCCTGAGCACCGCTTCCAATCGGGTACCGCCTCACTAACATCCACGACATATTATCAAACGGTAAGTTGAACTGATAACCAGTATTTAAACAAATCATTAAATTGCTATATCCTTTATGAATCCAGTGAATGTTATTATTTTTACTTGTATTTCATCAAAACAAAAAAAATCAACGGAAAAGGATGTGAAAGAAGTGTACCGGGTTAAATTTAAGATGGAAATCTTACAAGTTAATAATTAAATTTTCTTACTTGGGAAACATAAATGAGTTTCGTATTTTCTTTGAAACAAAAATTTCGTCCCGCAAATTAACAATATATTTAATTCAACAACAAATTCCTTTTTTTTTTTATCTAGTCAGACATCAGTGCATCTTCTTTCTTCCTGTTCAAAACAGCTATGCTTTCTCCTTGTTCCTTCCTGAATAGAAAATCGAACAGTTTGCGATCACAGTTCAAAAAGACATCATGGAGTTCCAATTCTTCGTTCTCACTGAAAGCGAGTTATCGTTTTTCAAGCAAAAGATTGCCTTTCGATATCAGGTAAACTAATTAATTTCCCTCTCGTTTTCTTTATATAATCGGTAACTACCTTTCTTTAATTTCCTACACGAAGATCAGTGGTTTAATGAAGTAACTAAATGCCAAATCGCCCATCAGTGTTACGCAATTTTGAGTAGCCAAGGGATCTCTCAATTGCATATCAATTTAATATTCCATACATCAAGATTTAATATACATAGCCATAAACGTTGTTAGGTTTGGTTGGCTTAAATGATATCAAATCAGACTGGGTTCGGGAATGTGGTGAACAATACTATTTTATCTCACGACGTCAATGACAGATGATGAACTTGTCTCGAGAATCGAGATAGTGGCTACTGCTGGAAGCATCCGTGAATACGATTTACTTATACAATAATTTCTGCAAAATGGTGTCACAATAACTATGGTCATCAGCGGTGGAACTATTTTATACTAAAAAGAAAATATCTGAATATAAATGTTTCCTTAACCTCTACATAATCTTGTTTACTAGTAATGAACGTTCATTAGCAGTACCCTGATGTTGTAAGCAAACCTGAGTAGTATACCGAACATTTTGTGAAATAAGAACCCGCAACTTTGTTTCTTGGAGACAAATCCACAACAAAAGGATCAATTAAAATTTCAATATAGATACACATACTCGTGTGTGTGTGTATATATATAAATATATATATATTATATATATATATATATATATATATATATATATATATATATATATATATAAATTATATATATACACGTGCATTGAATGCATATGTATGTAGGAATTATATAAGCTGATGCAATCAATGCCACATTCGTCCTTTAATTGCTGCATCCAGGATTAATGAACTAAAAGAACACTTCCACAATCGTAGCCTGAATTTATGTCTTATAGGTTGCAGAGCATAACCACGCCCCTCAACCCCAAGTGCAATGTGTTACTTATCTCTATCTTCTTCTTCACAAACACAAATACTTTCTAAAACCCTATTTACCTCCATTTTCTGCACACACACACACACACACACAAACAAACATACTAACTTTAAACCCCTGCCACGTCATCTTGCCCGCGCTCCCTTTCCTCTCTCTCTCCCCTCCCTCCTACAAAGATTTCGAAATCTCAGGCCTTTTGAACATCCCAGCATCCTCTATCCTTCCCATGTGCCCTAACTAGCTAAAACCAACATTCAATCTTTTTTTGTAGCAACCTTTTCCCAGTCACATTAATCCATGATTCTTCATGTTAACAGTTACATCCTTTTACTTTCGTTGACATTCAACACAAACACTAACCTTTCAAGAAGTAGTGTGACTTAATGCGCATTCATCAAACCCCACTTTTCCTTTCCAAAATACTGTTTCCTTTACCGGGCCTTTCGAAAAACTCTAGATACCTTGGTGGCTTCACCTGTTTTTATTTGTTTATTCTTCATCGCTCATCTTTCCTGTCCTTTATCTATCCTCATAAGTAACTGTTGTAAACACTGAAGCTTACCTTTTTTTTCTTTTTACAAACCAAATTTTATTTTCATCACAAACATACTGAAGAGCCGTGAAGACATAACACAAACTTGTTTCAGACACTCTTACGCAAAGAACCGTTAAATTGATAGTACTCGTACCCTAACACACGACTTACTCTCAACCACACACACACACACACACACACACACCACAACAACCACATATATTATATATATATAGATATTAGATATATATAATTATATATATTATATATATTAGTATATATATATTATATATATAATAATATATATATATATCTATTTTTCTTATCACCAGGTTATACTTTAACCGGCGTGTGAACAACCCCGTTCCCTTTAATTAAATGTCCCCAAGAAATTGCACACATATTTGCAATGCACTGGGATATATATATATATATATATATATATATATATATATTATATATATATATATATATTATATATATATATATATGTATGTATGTATAGCAGTGAGGGTTTAAAATGGAGACATCTGTTTCATATTGACGTTTATTCAATGCAACGTTTCAGGGACCGGCCCCATTTTCAAGCTGAAAATTACAATAATAACATAGAATAAAACTAATTACTCACCTGAAAAACACACAAATGCAATATATAAAGCAAATTCAAAGAACAACAACGTAGAGGAAGGAAGACGAGTGACTAAAAAACAAAAACAAAAACAAAACACGAAGGTATCTCTGCTGTTTACGCCAGGTACAGAGGAGTGGAGGAAGGCAGTCTGGTTGCTCAGTCTCGGATAATGACACACTATTTCACAGTTTTAATTGCGACAATTTTAAGAAACTTTCAACCTTGACGGTGCAGGACACTGCCTTTATTTTTTATAGTAAAGCTTATGTGCAGGCTTCTCTAATTGCAATTTTAAGATAAACTCTCTTTCCACTCTTTTCCACAGGGCTTTTTCCCTTCTGGATGTTCGGAATTCCACAATGAGGTCACCTTTTCAAAGAAATATTTTACTGATAACTGTAGTCCCCGTAGTTTATTTTATAAATGCCTTCACAAACTTATGAATGTGAAGCTTTTACCTAACAATGCTATTCAGACTGTACCTAGGATGCCGTTCTACGCTAGTGTTCCATTTTTTGTGAACTCGAAATTCTATGCCAAAATGCAACAGATTATTAGGACTAATTATCCGGCCATAAAATGTCGGCTGATCCCAAAAAACCCATTGACAATTGGATCTATTTTTAAATAAAAACGAATTAAACCATCTCATGGCTTCTAATATTGTCTGTTTATATACTTATCCTAGATGTGATCTAGGAAAATATATCGGAGCCTCAAGAAGACTTCTTAAGGTCCGAATAGATTGCCATAGGAGGGGGAGTTTCCGTACTGGAGTCAAATTATCTCTCCGGAATTTTCCAGCATTCGTGACCACACAAAGAAATGGAAGAGCAATATTGAATATAAAAACTTTAAGATCCTAATAAAAGCGTCTTCTCCGCAGCAGCTAGCGGCGATCTTCGAATCGCTCTTTATAAAAACGATTGTTCCGAGACTGAGCAACCAAACTGCCTCCCTCCACCCCTCTGTACCTGGCGTTAACAACAGAGATGCCTTCGTGTTTTGTTTTTGATATATATATATATATATATATATATATATATATATATATATATATATATATATATATATATATAATCTTACATTTCTTCTTACATTTCTTTACTTGCCCGATGCTTACATTTTCTTATAACTTGGCCCGAAATGTAAGATCGGGAAATACGTGGGAGCCACCAAAAGATTGCTCAAAGTCAGAATCGATTCTCATCTCGGAGTCAGTCACCGTACGGGATGTACTTTGAAAACGAAAGAATTTTCCAACATACGAGAACATTGCAATAAATGTAAAACATCATTTCATATAAGGATTTTCGCATTGTCACTCAAGCGCCCAATGACTATTCTCTCTCTGTTTTGGAGTCGTTAACAATCAAACAGCTTGTGACCCCATTAAATGAGTCAGACTTCTTCTACAATTCTATATAGCATAGTTGACGTCCTCCATTTCCAAACCAAACAATGTCACTCAGTTTTTTAACTCCATAGAGATAGGTACTAACTTAAGCATTCTTCACTTTTTAATTTTTTATATATATTTTTTTTTTTTTTTTTCTAGTTCTTATTTTTAAATTATTATATTTAACTTTTATGTTGTTCCGTTTTATTAATATTAATACTGAGCCTTTTTTAATTTGTATATTTTGTATATTTTACAGCCCTGATGATGAGACCCAAAGTCTCGAAAATTTGGAAAATACATGTATGATGCTACGCTGGCTTTTCTCCATCCTTTTTATATTAAATCTACGGCGTTTCCAGATGCCCCAACCTTCCTGTATATATATATATAATATATATATATATATATATATATATATATATATATATATATATATATATATATGATTTTCAATCAAGAAAAGGTAAAAAAAGTGATGGCTTACGGCAAAAGTTACAGCCACAAACACACACACACACACACACAAATATATATATATATATATATATATATATATATATATATATATATATATATATATATATATATATATATATATATATATATATATATATATATATATATATATATATATATATAATATATATATATATGTGTGTGTGTGTGTGTGTATATATATGTATGCATATAACTATGATGAGTTAAGATTCACCATGTTTACACACATCTTAAAAAAATGTTCCTAAAAAAATGCACAAACATTCATAAATGCACTGGATGAAATCAAGATAGAAAACCACAGACACGTGTATAAGTATTTATATATATATATATATATAATATATATATATTATATATATTATATATATAATATAGTATTTGATTTTCAATCAGGAAAAGGTAAAAAAAGTGATGACTAACGGCAAAAGTTACAGCCACACATACACACACACACACACATATATATATATTATATATAGATATATATAGATATATATATATATATATTATATTATATATACTATATATATATATATATCTATATACGGATTATCTCTTTGATTTTTACCCTTTTGACAATTAACCATCACGTATTCTAGATCTTTTTGTTTACTTTGTAACCTTGTTTTCAATTGTAGGTTACCTCATTTGTGGTTCGACAATGTCTCATTACAGACGAAATTGCTCCGTAAGGATTTCTGCCTATTATTTATCCTGTGGTATTCTCTTATATTCACATATGCACAAATACACGTGTCTGCGGTTTTCAGTCGTGACCTAATCCAGTGCAATGATGAAACTGAACGCGTTTTCTTTGGAGTATTTTCTTCAAAAGTTCCGTTCGCTACAATATACCTCATGACAAAATCATATACTATTAAGATCTCTTAACCGCTGTTGAAGAGTTCGGGACTTCTGATCGACGGACATCGTGCAATTATCTCCCTGGAGGCGACGGTACAGCTGACATGATGACGTTGCGGTCTGCTGATTGGGACTACGTGTATATAATGCATTCCATCTTCTTTACCTCCCTGCCGTGAGAGAATCAGTAATATTACTGAAGGATCGTAAACCGAAGTAATGAATATACTGAAGGGAGGATTAGAGCAAAACGTAATACGCGTGATGGACAGACTACAGCTGGGTTGGCGATCGTAAAATTTAACGCCGAGGTGAAATCACCCAACGGCATAGAGGCTCCCTCAAACCAAGCTGTTTGTTTACCTTACGGTACCATGGTCGGTCAGTTCTATGGGAATGACGTATCAAAAATTATCGCACAACGTATGGTGGGCTTCCAGCACCGTAAATTGATGATTTCCTAGGTATCGGTTTTCCCATTGGGCTTAGGACTTCCTGTACTTAAAATCATAAAGGTCTCTCTCTCTCTCTCTCTCTCTCTCTCTCTCTCTCTCTCTCTCTCTCTCTCTCAGTTCAATGAACACTTTATCACCTGATCACTTGATCAAAGGGAGCGATGACTTATGAGTGAAGCAAACCATAAATATCATTCAGTATTCGTTCATTGCAGGCCATCCAAAAATTCAAAACCGCGACACTTCATCGAGAAAATGAGCAGCTTCTCTCGGGTGACGAAATTCAAAAGATTTTTCGTTGCCTCTGTGTTCCTTGTGAGTATCTACGCCTTCGCATCCCACGGTAAGAACTTTTTTATTCTTACGTCTTAATGCAAAGCTTTTTGTAAACGGGGAATAGTTATTACCGAACGTTAGCAAGAGTAGGGTAAAGAGGGTAAACAAAGAATAGGAAAATGGAGTGATGCATAATGAATAAACGTACTTGATATCGGGACCCAAGAAGAGGGGAAGGGAAAAAGGTGGGGTTTAAAACTTAGGGAAGCGATGGACCTTTCTGTCTCTTAAAGGAAGGAAAGTTACACAAATCATAGAAACAAGAAAAACAGAAGCGTTAAAAGAATTCCAGAATAATTCCGACTAAGTGAGACACAAATAACAGACAGACAGAGATTGAAACTTGTTGACTGTAGCCAGGACATTTCATACATATGTGTCGCGATCAACATACTTTTACTTTAGCATTTTTATTCATGGTGGCCTTAGAACCATACAAGTGCGTCTTGTCTCCTGTGTGTCCGTACGTGATACATTCTTGTACATATACAAGTGAACTACTACACATATAACTCCTAATAATACTGGATTCGTGATTCATATATCTATTCATTTATTTGTCTAATCGATTCTATAACATTCTTTAGAATCAAACAAAAACTTCTTTCAGTTTTCTTCTGAAGATGGGTTTCTCTTTCCATTCCAATGACACCTCAGACAATGACACAATGTGGTTTACGTAAAAAAAATATCAACACGAAGTTCATAACCAGAGTTCATGACTATCATTATGCAGCTGCTACATTCTAATGAGACAAAACGTCATCTTAACGTCACCAGGCAGTTTTTAATGATACATCCCGCTACTAGAAACTTACAGATAGCAAAATTCCCAGTTTAACTAATTTAGATAGGCCAGCCCTAGGAGAGTTAATAGTAACTCAGTGGTCTGGTTAAACTAAAGTTAAAAAAAAAAAAAAAAAAAAAAAAAAAAAAAAAAAAAAAAAACTAATTCAGACTTAAACCTCACCTTCCATCCAGGCGTCTATAAAGCTGAGAGGCCAATCAACAGAATGCTGCGAAGTTCGACACCATTCCAGGAAGTCCAAGACCACACACCAAAAACAAATACAGAAGAATATACCATGAGGAGTCCTCTGTCTAGGAATAGTAAAGGAAGCGTCTCTTGTTCCCACGAAAGCAAGAGTGGTGATTCTACTCTCCTCAGGCTGAATAATTTCTTTAGGTGACTGCTCTTATACGTTCTGGCACTTCTGGAAATAGTTTAAGTTTTATATAAAATCTAGCAACCACACAGTTCTGCGTTGCAACATCCACAATAATTCACAGATTTTGCTTCGAACATTTTGGATTTGGTTTCCATTGAATGCTTTGGCATACGAAATAAAATTAATGAAGAAATGTTCCTCCCTAAGTGACATTCGAACATATACCTGGTTAAAAATTCATGTCGTTACTTCACATTACGGCACTATTATTGAGAAATAGATTAGAGAAACAAATCCAGTTATGTATGGGTACATGTATATCTAAAATTAAAGCTAAACTGAAAACTTTCGAGAACCTGTACGATTCTCCCTTTTAATCTAACGCGGTGATGTAAAATTACTGACAAAGTAAAAACGTCAAAACCCAAACCAAGCAAAGTTAACATCACCACATCAGACTGAAAAGAGGAATCGTAGATTCTCGAAAGCTGTAAATATTAATTTTAAGTTAACCATTTTTCATACGAAAGATAAAATCTTTAACCTAACTGTTCATGTAATACGAAACATTCATTTAAAGATGCACTATACTTTTCCAGAAATGAGACTGAGTGGAAGGCAGAGGGGGCTTTTAACATCTTCCTGATAGAGACATCTTGCGACTCGAAACCCAACTACCGGTTCTGGTGCAGTGTGGAGAGGTACAGAAATGTGGCTGACATCTAGTTCTGGTATTTTCGACGTGTCCATTGAATGGTTGGTTGTTCTGGCACGAGGGAATTCGCAATGTTTCATTACCTGAAGGTGTCTTGTGGGAGTCTGGGTCAAATTAAGTTCACTAGTCAAACATTTCTACTGAGAATTTCCAATTAGGAAATTATATTAAACTGAAGATGTTTACAAGAAAAGAAGCATATGAAAAAATCTCTCTCCCAATCTCATTGCAGAGAGAGGGACAGGAAGTTAGTTTGATAGACATATTTTAAGTAAAAAAAATTGTCAAATGCATTGCTGTAGATAGTTGAATTATTCATTGGGGTAAAAATCTATCTATGTATCTATCTATCTACACATAAGCTATTTAGCCATATTCTCTCTCTTAAGCAATTTCTATTGCAGCTGATGACATATCCCTTCATCAAGACTTTGAATAAGTCAATACTTTTTCTTTTTCTCTTCTAGAATAAGGAAAAATTATTCAAGATTCTTCCCATTTACTTATTCTGGTCGATGGTCCGTTTCCTCGCTCATCGGCGACGTCTTCAGGACTGAATTACAAATTGACGTACAAGGTTTTTATTACTGCATACGAACTTTTGAATTTTAAACACGACGTCATTAGGGTGCTGAATTTCTATTGGTCGGTGGGTCTCATTCTCTCACTGGTGGTCCGTAGGATGCGCCAGATGTCGCGGCTTGTAGCAAGGGCAGCAAGGGCGCAATTCCAGTCTCTGGTCAATAGTCTTAATTTGCTTCATTAACGGTAATCGTGTCCAGGGGTGTTCTGTCATTCAAAAAATAATTTGAAAGCACAGAGGACGTGCAAAGAAAAGCCCAGTTCCAAAGACTGCAAATAGCAGAAGCCTGAAAAATCAGTCAACAACAGCCTACATTAAACATACAGCAGAACATGGACTTCATCCACCCTTCACCAAGGAAACCAGAAGACATCCATGAGAATCCAAAGGGAGACACCAGCGACAGAAAAAGCCTAGTCACGACTACTGACAACGAAGCAAATCAAGACTGTCGGCCAGAGCCCGGAATCACGTCCTTTGCTACCAGCCGCGGCAAGGGATGCGTCCTACGGAGCACCAGGAATACTTACACTGTTGCCCAGGCCACCAATGAGAGGAGACCCACCGACTAATTGAAATTCAGCACCCCAGTGACGTTGTTTAAAATTCAAAAGTCCGCTTCCAGTAATAGAAACATTGTATGTCACTTTGTAATATAGTCCTGAAGAATGAGCGAGGAAAAAAGGGAAAAAGTCCGTTGACTAGAATAAGTTAAACGAGAATATCCTATTCCTGAGAAGCTCGCATGAAGAGAAAAAGAAGTATACCGTAGACTGATTCAGTCTTGATAAATAGATAGTATCTACGAAAAATGCCATTAACTTCAATAAAAAAATTATATAATATATATATGCTTCTCAATCCCCAGTATGGCCCAACAGAACCCTAAAGGAATAGTATGGTACGTAATGACCTCCCCAGTCGTCGACCTCAGCGATGGGCTGGTGAAGCAGCTCCTCCAGAAGTACAAGAACTTGAGACTCGTCACAGTGGACCTGGACGACGTTTTCGAGGGAACACCTTTGGAAGAATTATACAGGTCGGGCGCCTGGCACTCCAATGCAAGTAAGTCTCAAGCAAAGTTCACTGAGACCTGCGGCAGAGCTCCCCAGGTCAAAGGCTTGGAGTTATAGTAGCCAAGGCCTTGACGTCATTTGGATAAGCTCTAGTCCCATCAAAACTGTTGTTCCTATTCTTTTTATTTGTTCATCGTTATATTTCATTAGTTTCTGTTTTCTCCTTTGAATGAGGACATTCTCCTCCATAGATCCTAGTCCAAAAAATTGGAAAGAACCTTTTGGCATGGTTTTTTAAGTCACATTAACTAAATCTTCCCTCCAGCGAAATGGCCGGCAGCTAATTTGAGCAACATGATGCGCAAGGCTATGGTTTGGCATGCCGGAGGATTCTACAGCGATCTGGACGTGATCTGCATATCCCCCGTGACTGAACTGAGGAACGTGATAGGATTGGCTGAATTCAATCTCGTCAACGGCGCGAACTTCCACTTCGACCGACATCATCCTATGTTGGAGAAATTCATGGTCTATCTGAATGAACACTTCAACGTAAAGCAATTGCAGAATTGACGTTACTCTTGCGATGGCATTTGAAATACTTTTATGTTATTCAATAATCTCATGAATTAATTTGGCGTCACTCAGATAACAACTTTCCCATTTCTGTAATACCAGTAATACTAACAGTAGAACCATAAGTTGGAGACTGCAGACAGCACAATTCGAAGTCAAAATATAATTCATAATCAATAACTCCGTTACAATATTAATTTCAGCCAACTGTGTGGGGTATGAACGGCCCTCGAACAGTCTCAGCAGTATTAAGATCCGTCTGTAAAGAGAACGTACTTCACCAAGGCCTTCAGTGTGATGGTACCAAAATCCTGCCCCACGCAGCATTCAGCCCGATCCAGCCTCATCTGAATCCCATGTTTTTTCAGAAGACAGCAATAAAAGACATGCATGAGGTCAGTATATCTCCTAAAACTTCAGTAATATGCTCCAGGAAGTACAAAATCAAAATTCTAGTCTTGCCTTTTATACGCTCCACAAAAGCTCTGAAATATATGTTCATGTTTTCTTTTTTAATGACAGAAATTTTTAAACCATAAGGGGTCTCTTTAAACTGGATATGTTAAAATGTTAAAATGGGTACACTTCATATATGTATACTATATATATATATATATATATATATATATATATATATATATATATTATATATATATATATATATATATATACACACACACACACACACATATATATATATATACTCGTATATATATATATATATATATATATATATATATATATATATATATATATAATAGAAAAAGTATGGCCAGCAGAAACTTCAGCATTTCTCCTTTAAAACTTTATTTTTATCCAACGACTACGTTTCGGGATACAAATCCCATCTTCAGGGCTAAAAACAGGGAAAAAATAAAAATTCTATACATTGAATCTGATTAAAATGGGGCACAGAAGTAAATTATACTTTTTTTAAAATTATATAGATTAATCAGTTAAAGAAGAGATTAATAGTAAAAAGCAAAGCTACTGAGTATAATGGCACTTTCAGGAGAAAGAGGAAAAATAAATAAACAAAACACTTAAAAACACAAAAACCACACGTGAACAATTAAGAAAATTACATTATTACTAACGACAGGGGAAAAACCTTCAACATTAATCCTAACAGGCTAAAATTTCTGTATATGATCACAAAAGAAGAAATATATATATATATATATATATATATATATATATATATATATATATATATATATATAAAGGCGAACACAACGCAAAATAAAGCGAAACGAGAATTCGCCGGTACAGAAGCATAGTCAAGACTGAATAAGTTATTATTTATGTTTGACAAAAGGGGAGAGGCAAACACAAAGGCGAGAAGGTAGAATTGGCGAATGGTCTATTAGGTAATGTTCAGTTGTGCAGCAGTTGAATGGTTGTTGAGGGTTGGTGACATTGTTTAATGAAGAGGGACTCCAGAATGGGCAATGACCGGTTATCTATTGCTTGGGATAAGATTTTAAAATCAGTGTACTGAATGCTATGTTTACATTTTACTGCATGGTTGCGTATTGCAGAAAATTCTTTCTCAGATAAAGCTAATCCTGTTCGGTGACTGACAACCCGATGGCAATCGATGCGAACCTTCAACAGCAGACTCGAATTACCGACATACGTTCCCAAATTACATTTGGGACAAGTAAACAAATATACCGTTGAAGATCGCATTAACACTGGTAGGGTGTACTTGAACTTCTGATTTTTATGGGGTTCTTGAAGATAAAATCAAATTTAACGTATGGGTACATACTGCTGAGTAGGACGGCGAGCTCTCGTTTTACAAGTTTATATGTTGAACAAAAAGTCTAGGATATATGCAATTCTTTTCTAGGTACATTAAAAGTGGTGTTTTCGGTTTAGCAATGTCAATTAAAAACTCAATCAAGATTTTCTCAAATTGGTGGGATGGATAGCAATTTCTGCTAAAATAGTTTTGCAAGAAAATTACTTCCTCGTGGAATTTGACCCAGTTGCATGACAAATTATAAGCCCTACACAATAATGTCTTGCATGCATTCAGTTTAAAAACCAATATACAAAAGCTAAAGAAATTTGTTCCCAAGCCAATAAAAGTCTTCTTTCTAAAAATACCTGTTAAAAATTTATCATTACATCGTGAAATTGTTATATCTAAAAATGGCAGTTCGTTATTCGATTCTATGTCCATAGTAAAATTAATGTTCGGATAAAATGAGTTAATGAAATTAAGACACAAATGTGTATGATCTTTCTCTTTGAAAAGTACAAACGTATCGTCTACGTATCTTTTATAAAAAATGGGTTTAAAAGACGAAGGACACTGGTCAAGAAATAGTTTTTCCAAGTGACATAAAAATATTGGCACCCATGCAGTAAAATGTACACATAGCATTCAGTACAATGATTTTAAAATCTTCTCCCAAGCAATAGATAACCGGTCATTACCCATTCTCGAGTCCCTCTTCATTAAACAATTGTCACCAACCCTCAACAACCATTCAACTGCTGTACAACTGAACATTACTTAATAGACCATTCGCCCTTTCTACCTTCTCGCCTTTGTGTTTGCCTCTCCCCTTTTGCCAAACATAAATAATAACTTATTCAGTCTTGACTATGCTTCTGTACAGGTGAATTCTCGTTTCGCTTTATTTTGCGTTGTGTTCGCCTTTATATATATATATATATATATATATATATATATATATATATATATATATATATATATATGACTGGTAAAAATGTTCTGTAACAACAGAATTCCATCTAATAAAAGGAGCCCATAAAAAACAACGAAAGAACAAAACCAAAATGTATCGAGAAAAGAGTACTATATTTCAGAGACTACTGTCTCTCTCTTCAGGTATATACCTGAAGAGAGAGACAGCAGTCTCTGAAATATAGTTACTTTTCTCTTCTACATTTTGGGTTTTTTTTGTTTTTTGGGCTCCTTTTAGATAGATATATACTATGTCATATATATATTATATATTATATATATATATATATATATTTCTCCTTTTGTAATCATATACAGAAATTTTAGCCTGTTAGGATTAATGTTGAATGTTTTTCCCCTGTCGTTAGTAATAATGTAATTTTCTTAGTTGTTCACGTGTGGTTTTCGTGTTTTTAAGTGTTTTGTTTATTTATTTTTTCTCTTTCTCCTGAAAGTGGCATTGTACTCAGTAGCTTTTCTTTTTACTATTAATCTCTTATTTAATTATTTACCATCTTACTTTTATATAAAATTGGAATTTCACTGATTAATCTATATAATTTTTAAAAAAAGTATAATTTACTACTGTGCCCCATTTTAGTCTGATTCAATGTATAAAATTTTTATTTTTCCCTGTTTTTAGCCCATTGAATGAATGGGATTTGTATCCCGAAACGTAGGAGAAATGCTGAAGTTTTGCTGGCCATACTCTTTCTATTAAAGATCAGACTTTCTAGAAACGACAATGCCATTCATTATAATATATATATATATATATATATATATATATAATACATTAATTAATTAGTGAGAGAGATATCCATCTGGCCGCAAAAAATGCTGCAATATTACTGCAATTCCCAGCATCCGGTATTGGCGCCATAGATGCGTGTAAAATAATCTAAAAACATAATTAATAAGAATTCTATCTAATTTCAGAGATTTCCAGGTTCCTACGTAATTCACGTCTGGAACAGAATATCCCGCGTCTTGCCTGTTATCAAGGATTACGGCACAATATACGACGAAGCTTCAAAGAGATTCTGTCCTTTAAGCAGGGAGTTAGCTACAAAGAAATCGAAAATCTACTGAAGTGAGGCAAAATCGAGCGAGTTGCAGTCTTGTAAAAACTACAAGTATCGGTGCGTGCACACAGATCTGAGGAAGTACATACATAATGATCAGAAACTATGAACATTATGTCTGTATGCTTATTCGCCCATGAACATCATGCAGATGCATACGTATTCGAGAGTGAGCTTCATGCTTGCGCTTACTTATCCGGAAGTGAAGTGCGCCAATTCAGATCTCCAACCCCCCCCCCCCCCCCAACCCCCATTTGACATGGTACTCAATTTTTGCAGTCAGTTTCCACTTCATTCCCTGAGAATACTGTTCTTGTTCGGTCTTCTAGCATTCAAGCGCGGGAGGTCATATGAGGCTTCTGCAATAGAAAGTCTACCAACAATAAGGTCTCTAGGCCCACACTGCCCTCAACATAAAACTCTATTCTTAAGGGAATGGTCACTGAGGTGTGGGGGAAAATGCAGTGGGTTGGATTGGCTAAGCCTACTTGAATCTCACAGAAATAAGAATACTTATTACAAGTGAAAGAGAATTTAGCTGAAAAGGCCCGAAATGAGGAGAAAGTTATTTATAAACCATGAAAATGATTGGAAAACGAAGGAACACATAATTCCTTGGCTTCTGAACATTCAAGAAATTTAACCAATAATTCCCGACACTTAGCAGCACAACAGAGAAAGCAAGCGAAGTAGTTAAAACACGTAGTGAAAGCTTAGGCCTCTGGCAATCGACACTGAAGTGGGAAAATGATTCGTCTTGCACCGCCTGATTCGAGATGAACCGGGAGAACAATCTGCTTACGGATACTGGGCATAATTCATAACAAATCAAAATTCCATGTAAATTGTTTGACTCATTAAAAAAGAAACTGCCATATAATTTTTATAAACAGCCAAGCAATTTCCACCACTACTAAAAGACGCCGAAAATAACAAGAAGATACAAAAATTTTATGTGGAATCTTCACAAATCACTATATTTTTTTTCAAAACACGAAGAAATAGCTTATAATTAAATTTCTAAAAACATTATACGAAAATCTTGACATTTCCCTAACTTCATAAGGTTTGGTGCAGTCCCTGACAGGGAAATGAAAACGCCATTAGGTTTCCTATTTCTGAGAGTAAGTTGTATTGCATGGGAATATTCCCCTCGCCAGTCAATTCTAGCTTGTAACATTTGGAAAGAATGACAGAAATGATGCAATACACCTACAACTGCATCTGCATGAATATAAAATGACTCCAAGTATGCGAGTGAATATCAGGGGCCCTATGATCAGATGTAAACATGACTCAAAATACAGTAATACCCCAAACTTGCGCGATTCGAGTTGCACGAATTCACAGACATACAAACTCTTCACTGGCCCCTGATTAATTGTCATACACGAGTTTGTCATGAGAACATTTGCGAATCCTTAAAATTTAAAAGTTTCAAGATTTTACCTGTATATTAAATAACATTACATGCTAAAAATAATCTTTTTTTTTTTCCTATCTTTTACTGAGATAAGAGAATTTTTATGATACACGTATATGTTCATTTGTTTTGTACGATAAGAGGGTCGGCCGCTCGAGTCAGCTTTTTCCATCTATTTCGATTCCTTGAATCTTCTTTCCTCACCCACACCTCACCCATATCCCTCCTTACCACATCCATCCGTCCATCTCATCCGCTGAAGGCCCCCACTCCTCCTCCCCATCACCGGCATGTTCTTAGCTCTTTTGATTACTTCCACCTCCTCTCTTCTTATTACATGGCCACAGTATCTCAGATGAGCTTCTCTAAGCCTTCTCCTTTACATTACATATGCCATACATTCTTCTTATGTCTTGACTCTCCCTCCTTTCCAGTAGTGATATTCCAGCTATCCATCTAACCATCCCCATTTCGGTTCTTTCCAACAGTCCCTCCGCTTTCCTCTTAAGTGCCCAAGTTTCTGCCCCATATAACAGTACAGAACTGAATAACCATCTTACAAACGTTCATTTTGAGCTTCAATGGCATTTTCTTGTCTAGAACAGCAACAGTTTCCTCACTCCATTTTCACCATGCTTCTTTCACACACTCTCTCTCTCTCACTGCTTTCCCCTGTTATTATTGATCCTAGGTAGTTAAACTCATATATCTCCCTCTCTCCTTTGTAGATAGCACTAACACATTTTACAACCTACTATTTATCAGTATGTGTCTACCTGTACAGTAGATCATTCTAAATTGATCTAATTTTACCTGCATCGTCTACGAACTGTAAATGCGCTGTTCTAAAACAGACACATAACTAAGAGTTATATTAGCCCAAATATAAAACACTGTTCATGGAAAGGAATTTCAGATCAAAGAAGTTCTTAAAAACGAGGTTGAGAAGACTTCTAAAAGTAGATCTGTTGGAAGGGGCAAGGAGAGAAATGGTATGTGTAATCTTCAACCAAACTTATATTTTTACGTCAATCATTTATTTCTTTTTTAAAGGTAATGTATTAAGCTTTGAAATAGAATTACAGTAAATTTAATTTCATTTAAAAGTTAGTTTAATAGTTAGGGAGCATGGATATGGTCCTATTTAGTGTTTAAACTCTAGAAATAAGCATTTATTAGCATTTTTAGAGACCGTGCCAAACTAACGCAAAAATTCGCATTGCGTGAGGGGGTCTGAAACCTAACAATACCTAAGATCGGGGTTTGACTGTATTGAATATCAACACATACTGTGAAAGAGAGGATATAGAGGCTGGGAACGCACCAACTAAGAAAATATAAAAGAAAATTCCTTTTTGAGCAACAGCAGCATCAGCCATACCAAAACAGCGCTTGGCTGTCCTGTTGAATAGTGATGTTACAAGTTACCGTTCATGCAAAAGAAGGGACACACGGGACAGACTTGGCAACTCCCTTTGTCTGTGATTTCTTAAGTATATAATGTTAATTTCCTTACAAATCAAGTGGAAAATGTGCCAAAGGTTCTTCAGCACAATCGAGTCTTCTTTACAGCTTATAACACTGTATTGAAATCTTGAAGTAATCCTAAAACATATCCACCCACTCCCAGATTCTGAAGTTTATAATTAAATGCCTCATGATTTACTGAATCGAAAGTGATGCTGAAATCATTATTAGAAGTACTCTACATTCACTAGAGTCCACCCACCTCCCACGTTGTAATTTATATTTTTCTTGGGTAAAACACGTAAAGGCAAGATTTTTCTTCTAAATACATTACCTGCACAAATGCATCATAACAGAAGAAAAAAATAATAAAATTACGGTAACAATGTATTTTTTCTTTGTTGATTTTTCCCCTATCACAAAGAGTCACTCTCGTTTGGGTAATATTTTGTTAATCCGCCCAGCGATTTTATTCATGAAAACCCGCTTTTTCTAATGGTTTTCTTAATTTGTTGTGTTCTGATGTTCTTATTTTGCACAAAACCCGTTTTCCATTGACCACCACCCAATCCGGGGGTTTAGGGTGGGGAAAAACGCAAACGAGCAATAAGCGGAAGATAATAACAACAGAACACAACAAAACAACAAGAAAACTAACAGGGAAAAAATGGTTTTCCATGCAATAAAAAGAGGGTGAAACAACATTTATGGACTAACTCAGGACGAGGTAACTTTCTCGAGCTCCGTTTTCTAAATTGTCCCATTTTCTAAACCACGATTTACAAACATGGTTAATAGAGAAAATGAATAAAATAAGAGAAGCTGCTTAACTTAACAAACCCACCTAACGTAACCTAGGGGAAGGTGATCCTTCATTAGCAGGGAAGCCCACTGCGACCCCCCTCCCCCCCTTACAAAAAATCTTGGAAATTTTTCGTATGAGAGCGACTCTTTGCGACAGTGGGAACATCAATAAAGAACTTAGAAAAATTGCATACTTACCGTAATTTGAGTTTTTTCCTCTATTGTTATGCATTTGTGCAGGAAATGTATTTAGAATAAAAAGCTTTTACATGTTTTATCCAAGAAAAATATAAATTCCAACGTAGGAGGTGGGTGGACTCTACCGAAAAATAACCCCCTCATCAATGTTCTTTTGCAAATGGCATGTCAAATCTACAGGAGTATAGCAGGTACCTAACTTCTTCCTGAACACATAGTGACTATCACTTAAAATCCTTTGCATTCCACATACTTGTATAGTGCCTTAAAAATACGTTTTTCTGCATCTTCGGAAAGCAAATGGTGAACAGAAATAGTTCTGTAGTTACTGCAGTCTGCAGATATGCCAATCTTTGGAACAAGTGCTGTGCTACTAATCCACTGCTCATGACAAACAGACCAAATCAACACATGGAGACGAAATCATGCACACAAAAAATTACACCATTTTAGTAGTCTCGCCATGCAATGTATAGAAATTACCATATATCTGAGAGAAATTCCTTGAAGAGGAAAGTCGAAGGAATTGAATTACTCAGCCTGATCTTCCGTGAACCGAATTGGCATTATCAATCTTTGGGTCAGGCTCGTCTCCCAACTCACCAATACTAACAAATGATGGTATTTTGGTTACTGTCCCTTAGTAAAAGGGTGAAATGCTTCATAAACCTTTTAAAGCTAAGCACTCAGCTGAGGATGTCCCTTTCCATGATACTTGTCATTCTTAACCTATTTTTTTTACAAATTTTCAATTCACACTAGAGATGTTAAGTAAATTCTTGGTAATCTTGATAGTTGAGGTGAAGAAGATCCTGATAGTGTCTTTCCTTTGTTTATTTAAAAAGGTTTTAGTATGTTCTCTTCCAAGATTAATAGATGCTATAGATGAGCACTGGATTAGTAATACGGTACTTGTTCCAAAGAATGGCATATCTGCAGACCGCAGTAATTACAGACCTATTTCTATTCACCATGTGCCTTCCAAAGTTGCAGAAAACTTATATTTAAGCCACTATACAAGTATGTGGAATCTAAAGGATTTTAGCATAGTGAGCTTATCTATATATATCATCAAGCCATGACTGGTTATTTTCCCTGATCTCGGGGTATAACTTACTAAAATACCCATCAACATTTCATTTAACTTATTCTTGGGTTCTGTATCTAATTGCGCCTGAAATATTAAGTGCCTGACAAGCTTCAATAATGCTATCCCAACTGGCTCTAGTTTTCAGCCAGACCGTTTTTCCAACAGTGGCATTAGGAACATACTGATCGACAGATATGTCCATCTCAATGGACACATCTGTGAATAAGAGGACTAATCCATTACCAGAATTATGTGTAGGTTCCTCAGTTACCTGAACAAAATCAGAGTATACACAGAGCTCAAGAGCAGCCAACCAAGAAAATTGTCACTTACTGAAAATCTTGAAACAAACCACCTAATCGCAACTACACACTAAGTTTTTCTGACGATATATATATATATAGCCAACCTTGGATTAAAAATTCAACCTTTGACTTGTTACAACTTACAATTGTCTCTGATGAAAACATCACATTATAGTTACGGTCACAAACCTGGGATCATGAAAATTTGACAATAAGCCTCAAATATTTGAGTAAAGTACTCTGCAATGAGTCTCAGGCCCGGAGTTAAGCTCAATGGCTAAAAGAAATAATATTAACAATATAAAATTAAAAGCAAATCTAATAAATATTTCCATAATATAAATTTGGTCTAAATTAACAGAACAACTAACAATAAAATCAGCAACAGTATTTAAGTTATTTACAATAATTTCAGTAAAAGGATGGATACAGCTAACCCCATATGTCATTACAAAAGCGCCATACGCAACTGGTCAACAAGGTAAAGCCGTGACACCTTATATATAAGTTATATGGTGAAATAGAAACCGGCCAGGTTTGCCACAACAACTGGGGGAAGGCAGTCTAAATGGATTTAGCAATCATATAAGGCTGAGAAGAAATAGATTAGGTAAAGAACACGCTTACCTGATAATCCACCAAGCAACTTCTGCCCTCTCATCAGCCTGACCTACACACTGCCCCAAAAAACGGAAAATAGAGAAAAATTGCGGAAAAATACCTGACAATCAAGGGAACTCTAACCCAAGACTATGGAAGGACACAATACAATCGCTATGGTACAGAAGGTTTCTTTTCAGAGTAACCCTCTCTTAGAAAGGTTGCTTTCCAAGGATACAGGCTCCCTTCCACCGCCGTGTTTGATGTAGGTGTGTCCTAGAAGAGTTGCCTGACAAGGATAAAGACTTTTATCCTACCTGGTGTAGGACGGGACATGACATGATAACACCACTAAATGGATTTTACTAAAAGCCACATTACACCGCGACCAATATGAACGGACACGGACAATTGGGATAGATTAAGAGATGCTCACAGTTTAAATCTTCATTTTGAAATCGAAAGCATTTCTATTCTAGTCGTAGCAGCGGAGATATAGAAGGCCTAACAATCGGGATATTACCGACGAAATTTTAGCAGTTGACAGAAGGCTGAGATTTATCATCTGATGAAAGACGCGAGTGTGAGGACCAGAGATTAAGACAGGTAGCTGGGTACTGATAATTTATTTACAGACAAACTGGGTTGACATAGACAGGTGCGGACGGATATGTAGTGCAGTCTCGCACCGCAAACAGAAATGACTCCGAGACGGTAAATTTGTGTTTTCTTACAGACATTCATTTAGATATAATAAAGCGTACATATAATGGAATTGCAAGTGTTATACATCAGTGAAAAGGCCGCGGAACGCTCTATCGGATGGAAGTAAGGACAAAGCGACTTGATGATTGGTTACAATGAAAATAGGGAAAAAGTGTTGTCCTTACAAATACTCCCCCCCAAGACAATGATTATGGAGTAATTATTGGATGACAAATTACATGACAATTTGGAGGCAGGGGGCAACCTCGTGTCATTGTGGCACTTGATGTGGGGCGTCCTCGAGTATAGTCCTTCGGTTTTGCTGATCGACAGGATGCCTCCCCTGGCGGTAGCCTGGGGGGTTCTACTGTATGCCGGGCAACCAAGACTGCGAGAGAGAGCTGCATTGTGTGTGGTGGGGACGGGCCGTGGGAATCCCCAGGTGCGGCAGTGGCGTCCCGCGGGCATGGCGGAACCACAGGTGAGACAGGCCGGCGTCAGCAGGTCGAGGAAAACCCACAGGTAGCGGCGTCGGCAGGCAGGGAGGCCCACAGGCGTGGCAGCGGGTCGTCGGTAGGCCGAGGAGGACTGCAGGCGGCGGCGTCAGAAGGGTGAGCAGGTTCACAGGTGTAGCATCGACGTCAGGAAGGCCGAGCGAGCCCCAGGAATAACGGCAGCGTCGAGGGTTTGAAGAGGCCCACAGGCAGCGACGTCAGGGGGCCGAGCAGGCCCACGTGTGCGGCCGCGACGTCGGGTGGGTAAAGCAGGTCCCTCGGTGTAGCAACGGCGTCGGCAGGCAGGGGAGGCCCACAGGCAGCGACGTCGGGTGGGTAAAGCACGTCCCTGGCTTATAGCAGCAGTGTCGGCAGGCAGGGGAAGCCCACAGGCAGCGACGTCGGTGGGTAAAGCACGTCCCTGGTTTATAGCAGCGGCGCCGGCAGGCAGGGGCTTTCGTCTGGGGACTCGCAGGTGCGGCAATGGCGCCGGGGGAAAAACCGAGGAGGCCCGCAGTTGCGGCGGGTCGAGAAGATATCTGGTGTCCCCCAGGTGAGACAAAGGAGGCCGCGAGGTCGGATGGATGTTTCTGGACCGCCGCCTGACTTTTGTGTTGGGTGACCAGCACCCAGCTACCCGTCCTCGAAATAAACGCCAAAACACGCTGGGAAGCAGTGCCGTGATTAGTCCGTTAATGGCGTTGGTCGTCCTCGCAGTGGAGTTTTCAGAGACCTAAACTGTGGCGCCGTATTGAGTCCGTTAAAGGTTCTCTGAAGGTGAGCGGCCGTATTTAGTCCGTTAAAGGCTGGGCCTAAACCGCTTGTGTCACCAACTCCGGGAGGTCACCAGTTGTGAGGACCAGAGATTAAGACAGGTAGCTGGGTACTGATAATTTATTTACTGTTGTTGTTTAAGATTAAGCTGGCCTTGTGCCAGCACGGGCTCTTGCTCACAGAGCAGCCCGTAATTTTATTTACAGACAAACTGGGTTGACATAGACAGGTGCGGACGGATATGTAGTGCAGTCTCGCACCGCAAACAGAAATGACTCCGAGACGGTAAATTTGTGTTTTCTTACAGACATTCATTTAGATATAATAAAGCGTACATATAATGGAATTGCAAGTGTTATACATCAGCGAAAAGGCCGCGGAACGCTCTATCGGATGGAAGTAAGGACAACACGACTTGATGATTGGTTACAATGAAAATAGGGAAAAAGTGTTGTCCTTACACGAGAATCGAAAATTCAACAGCTTTTTGTCTACCAATTTATTTTTTTTTCTTTTAGAAGAATTCATAAACTATTAAGAAATTACCAACCCTTACATTCTAAAAAACTAAAACAGACACATCATTAATAGTTCCAACCGTTGTTGTTCTGAATTTATTTTCTTAGGTCAAAAAGAAGTTAGTGGAGACATTTCAAAGAAAATGTGACAAGTATCGAGTAAAGAGCACGTAAAATTTTCGAAGGGTTAACTTAGCCAGATATCTTATTTCTTTTCTCAATAATTATGGGCCTTTTCCCTTTGTATAAATGTAGAGATAAACTAAATTTCTTGCCAATTATAACCATCAATAATACATGTTTCTCCCAAATCAATACAGTTCTGTCATGAAATACAATATAATTTATAATACTATTACAACCCCTAGACAAAACTTTGGCAACACTAGAATACAATTGTAAAATTCCATTATCAAAAAGGATAAGAAATATCTCTTTGCTGCAGAACTTTACAATAACGCGATAAATATAAAAGAAAACTCTGGGTTTCATATTTTAGCAGCATTTATCCAAAAACGATGGGGAGAATGATTATAAACCAGCTCGGATGCTACCATAATAAGTTTAATAAAATTAATTCATTAAGAGTTTTACAAATGATTGGTTTTCCACAGCCTCTATCATCCCTCCTCCCTCCACAAAAACAATAAAAGACGGCAATAATAAAAATATATATTCATATATATATATATATATATATATATATCTATATATATATATATATATATATATATATATATATATATATATATATATATAAAACCT
Organism: Macrobrachium nipponense; assembly: GCF_015104395.2. Classification (NCBI taxonomy): domain Eukaryota; kingdom Metazoa; phylum Arthropoda; class Malacostraca; order Decapoda; family Palaemonidae; genus Macrobrachium; species Macrobrachium nipponense. Next base: position 65,912,318 of record NC_087209.1, read on the forward strand.
TCATTGTTATTATTATTATTATTCACGTGACGAGTCCTATTAATAACGAACAAGCCTACAGAGGTTGACTTGAAATTCAAGCTTCCGAAGAATATGGTGTTCATTAGGAAGAAGTAAGAGCAGGTAAAGTGAAACACAGTTAAAGAAAAAAAAGCATAAACGAATGGATAAAAATGTATTAAAATGAAAGAAGATTAACATTAGGGTAGCAATGCATTGCACTTTCGCATTACTATTGAAGGTCCAACTGACAAATTCTTGAATGCCAAAACAAATTATTATCATTTCGATACTACAAACCCAACGCACAGTTCACTCATACAAGTTCCTGGATGTCTCCGGGCATAAAGCTGAATTCCATCCAACCCCTTTCTGGACAACGGGTCTGTATAGTGGCGTAAAACGGGCACACACCGAAACTTTCTACAGCAGTTAGTTAGGTAGTCGAACATTTTGCAAGTTTCACACTCCTAAACACCCGTCATCCAGAAAGGGGTGAAATGGGAATCTCTCTCAAACACCCAGACATCCGTGAACTTGTATGAGACTGTACCACCATGAGAGGCTCCTTTCAAAATACACCTCCACAGGATATGCAAATGAGGCACTCAAGGAAAAGTCCTAAGGCGGCAAAGTAACTTTCAAGAAACGAATGTTGAATTCTTCAGTTTAAAAACATCCTTTCTGTCTGCACAAACATGGACAAACTGTGCAACAGAAAGCATCGATTTTATTGATTGGTTGAATATAGAATTGAAGCCAAAGGCCAAGTACTTGCAACTATGAGGTCTTTCATCGCTGAAAGGGAAATTGACAGTAAAAAGGACTGAAAGGAGTAACAGGAGGGAAACCTCAAAGCAGTTGCACTAGAATCAATTGTTAGGAGAGGGTGGAAAGTAAGAGGGAAGAAAGAAAATATAAAATGAGGTGTAGTAAAAGGAACGAGGTGATAGCTAGGGGGCCGAATGAACACTCCAAGGGACATTAATAACGCCTACAGTGCACCGCACGAGGTGCACTGATAGCATTAACCCCCTCCGGAAAGCTGACAGCAGGAAACGGGCAATAAATTTGACCGGCGATTAAAAACGTTACGGACGAAGTTACGATTACGAGACTGGACGGTCAACGCTGTACTCGATCATCAAAGCCTCGACTCACCTGTCTACTCCTGAACTTACAAACAATTTCTTCTCTCTGGAAATCCATTAACGTACTTGTGGAAATAACTGCAATTTCCCCACAACTCAAATCCATGAACGTCATTTATCACAAAATTCCAAAGAGTGAAGACATTTCTTTGAAATCTACCGTTAACACACACACACACACACACACACACACACACATTCTCTCTCTCTCTCTCTCTCTCTCTCTCTCTCTCTCTCTCTCTCTCTCTCTGGCCGTGCGGGTGAGGGGGTGAGGACGACAGGGATTTTAGTCTTCCCTGAGCACCGCTTCCAATCGGGTACCGCCTCACTAACATCCACGACATATTATCAAACGGTAAGTTGAACTGATAACCAGTATTTAAGAAAATCATTAAATTGCTGTATCCTTTATGAATCCAGTGAATGATATTATTTTCACTTGTATTTCATCAAAACAAAAAAATCAACGGAAAAGGATGTGAAAGAAGTGTACCAGATTAAATTTAAGATGGAAATCTTACAAGTTAATAATTAAATTTTCTTACTTGGGAAACATAAATGAGTTTTGTATTTTCTTTGAAACAAAAATTTCGTCCCGTAAATTAACAATCCTTCTTTCTATTTAAATCAACAACAAATTACTTTTTTTGTTTTTATCAAGTCAGACATCAGTGCATCTTCTTTCTTCCTGTTCAAAACAGCTATGCTTTCTCCTTGGTCCTTCCTGAATAGAAAATCGAACAGTTTGCGATCACAGTTCAAAAAGACAACATGGAGTTCCAATTCTTCGTTCTCACTGAGAGCGAGTTATCGTTTTTCAAGCAAAAGATTTCCTTTCGATATCAGGTAAACTAATTAATTTCCCTCTCGTTTTCTTTATCAAATCGGTGACTATCTTTCTTTAATTTCCTACACGAAGATCAGTGGTTTAATGAAGTAACTAAATGCCAAATCGCCCATCAGTGTTACGCAATTTTGAGTAGCCAAGGGACCTCTCAATTGCATATCAATTTAATATTCCATACATCAAGAGTTAATATACATAGCCATAAACGTTGTAAGGTTTGGTTGGCTTAAATGATATCAAATCAGACTGGGTTCGGGAATGTGGTGAACAATACTATTTTATCTCACGACGTCAATGACAGATGATGAACTTGTCTCGAGAATCGAGATAGTGGCTACTGCTGGAAGCATCCGTGAATACGATTTACTTATACAATAATTTCTGCAAAATGGTATCACAATAACTATGGTCATCAGCACTGGAACTAATTTATACTAAAAAGAAAATATCTGAATATAAATGTTTCCTTAACCTCTACATAATCTTGTTTACTAGTAATGAACGTTCATTAGCAGTACCCTGATGTTGTAAGCAAACCTGAGTAGTATACCGAACATTTTGTGAAATAAGAACCCGTAACCTTGTTTCTTGGAGACAAATCATCCACAACAAAAGGATCAATTAAAATTTCAATATAGATACACATACTCGTGTGTGTGTGTGTGTATATGTATATATATATATATATATATATATATATATATATATATATATATATATATATATACACGTGTATTGAATGCATATGTATGCAGGAATTATATAAGCTGATGCAATCAATGCCACATTCGTCCTTTAATTGCTGCATCCAGGATTAATGAACTAAAAGAACACTTCCACAATCGTAGCCTGAATTTATGTCTTATAGGTTGCAGAGCATCACCACGCCCCTCAACCCCAAATGCAATGTGTTACTTATCTCTATCTTCTTCTTCACAAACACAAATACTTTCTAAAACTCTATTTACCTCCATTTTCTGCACACACACAAAAATACTACCTTTAAACCCCTGCCACGTCATCTTGCCCCCGCTCCCTCTCCTCTCTCTCTCTCCCCTCCCTCCTACAAAGATTTCGAAATCTCAGGCCTTTTGAACATCCCAGCATCCTCTATCCTTCCCTTGTGCCCTAACTAGCTAAAACCAACATTCAGTCTTTTTTGTAGCAACCTTTTCCCAGTCGTCACATCTCACCCTCCTCATCCTTTCCAGTCATATTAATCCATGATTCTTCATGTTAACAGTTACATCCTTTTACTTTCGTTGACATTTAACACAAGCACTAACCTCTCAAGAAGTAGTGTGACTTAATGAGCATTCATCAAACCCCACTTTCCCTTTCCAAAATACTGTTCCCTTTACCGGGCCTTTCGAAAAACTCTAGATACCTCGCTGGCTTCACCTACAAGTAATTATCCCTCTTTAGTCGTCTCACAATCACCTGTTTTTATTTCCTTATTCTTCATCGCTCATCTTTCCTGTCCTTTATCTATCCTCATAAGTAACTGTTGTAAACACTGAAGCTTACCTTTTTTTTCTCTTTTTGCAAACCAAATTTCATTTCTATCACAAACATACTGAAGAGCCGTGAAGACATAACACAAACTTGATTCAGACCCTCTTACGCAAAGAACCGTTAAATTGATAGTAATCGTACCCTAACACACGACTTACTCTCAACACACACACACACACATTATATATATATATATATATATATATATATATATATATATATATATATATCCAGAAGTTGACGCCATCTAATCAACTCGTCCAAGAGGTGCAGGATTGGCTGGTCCTTCTGCATTCTCGAAAACGCATCGGTGTGAAGTTTTGTTGGGTTCCCTCGCATGTGGGAATTCGTGGTAACGAGCTGGCTGATACAGCCGCTAAGCAGGCAGCTTTCCCTCCCGGGCTTCCCACTCTGTGAGGGTTCCCTGCGAAGATTTTAAACTTTTTTTATTAAATCATTTGTAGGACTAAGTGGCAGAATCACTGGTCCAACTTGAATAGTAATTTAAAGCTGAAATCGATCAGACCTTCTGTTCATCCCTGGTCCCCTTCTGTTGGGATGGATAGAAGATCTAGTGTAGTTTTAACGCGCCTGCGTATAGGGCATACTTTTTTAACTCACCGGTATCTTTTAACTAGTGGAGCAGAGAGGCAGGTTCCTCAATGCTCCAATTGTAATGTTGGCATTACAGTGAGGCATATATTTGTTGACTGTCCTCTTTATTTTAATCATAGACGTCGGTTTGGTTTCACCAACAAACCTTTGTCAGATATTTTAGGAGAGGGTGCTCCCGTAGAAGAGATTTTTAAATTTCTTAAGGAAATCCATTTGTTTTATGATATTTAATTGAGTATTTTAATATGAAGTTTATTTTAATAATTTGGATTAATTATGTATACCTTTTTTAGTAAATATATCTTGTCTTGTTGATATATATGCGCTGAATGGCCTTTGGCTCCGGCGCGTGGCAAATGGCCACAAAATATATAAATTCAATTCCCACTGACACAGAGATAAGGGTGGGGCAGTTGTTATTATAAACATTGATGATTACAACAATAAGATTTTTAGATTATTGGATGATGAAAATACATATACGAAGCTTGTATCGATTCCTTCGATTGGTGAGATACAGAAAGAATTTAATAGACAGCTTAAGGCTATCAGCAGCCGGGTCATGGATAGAGATTTGCGTGATACGTTACTTAAAATGACTTCTGATAAGAATCCGTTCCTTTCGTATTTTTATGGCATACCTAAAGCACACAAACCGGGGTGCCCATTGAGACCCATAGTGTCAACGTGTGGTGCTCCTCAGCCAAAGTTGGCTAAATGGTTAGCTACGATTCTGAGTAATTTCTTGGGTAAATTCTCTCCTTCTCATTTGCGTCATTCATCAGACTTTATTGAAAGAATACGGAATATAGGCCATTGCGAGGGTAAAATGATTAGTTTAAACGTTAATGCATTATTTACAAATGTCCCATTAGATTTCGTTTTAACCAAACTCGAGGAAAAAGAAAGGGAGGGTACCTTTAATCCACAAATTCCTGTTGACATTTTAATTGATTTGATTAAGCTTTGCGTTGGCTCAACTGTATTTAGCTTCAGAGAGCAGGGTTACCAACAAACTTCGGAATAGCTATGGGGTCACCATTGTCTCCAGTGTTGGCTAATTGGTGCATGGAATTATTTGAAGCTGATTTAGTTAGCCGTTGTCCTGAGGACATTAAGACTTTTCTATGTTGACGATATCTTTTTGATTTATAAAGGTAGTGTTATTCAGTTAAACCGATTTTTAGAATTTGTTAATAACTTGATGCCATCCACTAACTTTTCAGTTAAATTTGAGGTCGAAAATAATTTACCATTTCTGGACGTTCTGGTTCACCATGACCCTGTTACTTTTAAATTTACATTTAGTGTATACAGAAATGACATCAACGCAGAACTGTACATTTATTTTTATTCTTACCATAGCCAACGTATAAAGTCTAATGTAATCGTCAACATGGTAACGAGAGGGCTTCGGATTTGTGATCCACAGTGCATAGACAGGGAAATGGAACAAATAAGAGAGGTTTTCACGATACTGGGATATCCAAAATATTTTATTGACCAAGCGTTTACCAATGCCAGAAAAAACTTTTAAATCCACCGACCGGGTAATATGAATTCAAAAGTAGTCAGTGTATTCCGCTCCCTTATCATCATAGTTTGGAAAGGGTGCAACATTTATTAAAACAGAAAAAGAAAGGAAAGATGACGTTGGGGTTTACGTGGTACCGTGTAAAGGTTGTAATAAGTGTTATTAGGAGAATCAGGCAGGGGATTAGGTATAAGATTAGAGGAGCATAAGCGATCATGTAGGATGGGATCGAAATATAGTTCAGTTGCCAGACACACGTTACAGTTAGGGCATGTAATTGATTGGGAAGGAGCGAGAGTAATTTACAAAGATAATAACGTAAGTAGACGCAGAGTAGTTGAAGGGGCTCTTATCAATATCTTAAAAGTGTTTGGTTTTCACAAATCATTTACCCAAGAGGATACATTTTTAAATTATTTGGTTCTTAAAACTGTAAATATTAATACAGAGGTTGGCTCTCTTTCTCCTGCCCAGGCATTGGAAGGAAGAACCCCCATTGCAGATGCCGATGCAAAAGTTTTGGACGAGGGAACAGCCGAACACACCCAGGAGGTCGTTCAACCACGACGATCGGCTCGTCTTTTGGCCAGATATTTGAACGAGGGAATAACATGATTGGGATAGTTTGTTTTTGTTGTTATCTCCCTGGGAGACGGTTCCAGCGTCCTGCCTGTCCTTCGAAACTTTTTGTATTTTCAAAAAAGGAAAAATCAGTACGGCTGATGAGGTCTACTAATCAAGTAGACGAAAGCTCCTGTCTTTTTGTTAGTAATTTTTAATCACACAATTTTTACATAAACTGTGGACTTTTATTACTTCAAGATATATATATATTATATATATATATATATATATATATATATATATATATATATATATATATATATATAATATCAATATATATATTATATCATAATATATCATTAATATATGTTTATACATATATAATATATATACATTATATATATATATATAATAGTATGTATATATATTTATGCTATATATAATTATAATATACATATAATATATATAATATAATATATATATATGTATATATATAAACTTATACACGTGTCCGTGGTTTTCTATCTTGATTTCATCCAGTGCATTTATTAATGTCTGCATTTTTTAGGAACATTTTATTTAAGATGGTGTGTAAACGTGATAAACCTTAACTCATCAGAAGTCCCGAACTCTTCAACAGCGGTAAAGAGTGATCTTGGTTGTATATGATTTTGTCATGAGGTATATTGTAGCGAACGGAACTTTTGAAGAAAATACTCCAAAGAAAACGCGTTTAGTTTCATCATTGCACTGGATTAGGTCACGACTGAAAACCGCAGACACGTGTATTTGTGCATATGTGAATATAAGAGAATACCACAGGATAAATAATAGGCAGAAATCCTTACGGAGCAATTTCGTCTGTAATGAGACATTGTCGAACCACAAATGAGATAGCCGACAGTTGAAAAGAAGGTTACAAAGTAAATAAAAAGATCAAGAATACGTGATAGTTAATTGTCAAAAGGGTAAAAATCAAAGAGATAATCCGTATATTTTAATTTTTATATTTAGTATATATATATATATATATATATATATATTTATATTATATATATATATATATATATATTTTATATATATATATATATAATCTATATATTTTAATTATATATATATATAAATATATATATATATATATATAATATAATATTATATATATATATATGAACACTTATACACGATCTGTGGTTTTCTATCTTGATTTCATCCAGTATATTTATGAATGTCTGTGCATTGTTTAGTAACATTTTATTTAAGATGTGTGTAAACGTGGTGAATCTTAAACTCATCATAAGTTATATATATATATATATACACACACACACACACACACACATATATATATATATATATATATATATATTATAATTATATATTATATGTGAGAGAATCAGTAATATTACTGAAGGATCGTAAACCGAAGTAATGAAGCTACTGAAGGGGGGATTAGAGCAAAACGTAATACGCGTGATGGACAGACTACAGCTGTGGTTGGCGGTCGTAAATCATAAAGGTCTCTCTCTCTCTCTCTCTCTCTCTCTCTCTCTCTCTCTCTCTCTCTCTCTCTCTCTCAGTTCAATGAACACTTTATCACCTGATCACTTGATCAAAGGGAGCGATGACTTATGAGTGAAGCAAACCATAAATATCATTCAGTATTCGTTCATTGCAGGCCATCCAAAAATTCAAAACCGCGACACTTCATCGAGAAAATGAGCAGCTTCTCTCGGGTGACGAAATTCAAAAGATTTTTCGTTGCCTCTGTGTTCCTTGTGAGTATCTACGCCTTCGCATCCCACGGTAAGAACTTTTTTATTCTTACGTCTTAATGCAAAGCTTTTTGTAAACGGGGAATAGTTATTACCGAACGTTAGCAAGAGTAGGGTAAAGAGGGTAAACAGAGAATAGGAAAATGGAGTGATGCATAATGAATAAATGTTCTTGATATCGGGACCCAAGAAGAAGGGAAACACATTAGTGCAGCAATGGGCGGACAAGCAATCGTCTCCATTGTCTGATTTAGTAATTAGTCAGGCTGACCTCATAGCACAAAATATCCTCCGATCTATCCCACTGCCCAATAGACAGGAAAAGGAGAGGGGAAGGGAAAAAGTTGGGGTTTAAAACTTAGGGAAGCGATGGACCTTTCTGTCTCTTGAAGGAAGGAAAGTTACACAAATCATAAAAACAATAAAAACAGAAGCGTTAAAAGAATTCCAGAATAATTCGGACTAAGTGAGACACAAATAACAGACAGACAGACAGAGATTGAAACTTGTTGACTGTAGCCAGGACATTTCATACATATGTTCGCGATTAACATACTTTTACTTTAGCATTTTTATTCATGGTGGCCTTAGAACCATACAAGTGCGTCTTGTCTCCTGTGTGTCCGTACGTGATACATTCTTGTACATACACAAGTGAACTACTGCACATATAACTCCTATTAATACTGGATTCGTGATTCATATATCTACTCATTTATTTGTCTAATCGATTCTATAACATTCCTTAGAATCAAACAAAAACTTCTTTCAGTTTTCTTCTGAAGATGGGTTTCTCTTTCCATTCCAATGACACCTCAGACCCACAATGTGGTTTACGTAAAAAAAATATCAACACGAAGTTCATAAGCAGATTTCATGACTATCATTATGCAGCTGCTGCATTCTAATGAGACAAAACGTCATCTTAACGTCACCAGGCATTTTTAATGATACATCCCGCTACAAGAAACTTACAGATAGCAAAATTCCCAGTTTAACTAATTTAGACTTAAAACCTCCCCTTCCATCCTTCCTGCAGGCGTCTATAAAGCTGAGAGGCCAATCAACAGAATGCTGCGAAGTTCGACACCATTCCAGGAAGTTCAAGACCACACACAAACAAATACAGAAGAATACCATGAGGAGTCCTCTGTCTAGGAATAGTAAAGGAAGCGTCTCTTGTTCCCACGAAAGCAAGAGTGGTGATTCTACTCTCCTCAGGCTGAATAATTTATTTAGGTGACTGCTCTTATACGTTCTGGCACTTCTGGAAATAGTTAAAGTTTTATATAAAATCTAGCAACCACACTTTGCTTCGAACATTTTGGATTTGGTTTCCACTGAATGCTTTGGCATACGAATGAAAATTAATGAAGAAATGTTCCTCCCTAAGTGACATTCGAACATACACCTGGTTAAAAATTCATGTTGTTACTTCACATTACGGCACTATTATTGAGAAATAGATTAGAGAAACAAATCCGGTTATGTATGGGTACATGTATATCTAAGATTAAAGCTAAACGGAAAACTTTCGAGAACCTGTACGATTCTCCCTTTTAATCTGACGCGGTGATGTAAAATTACTGACAAAGTAAAAACGTCAAAACCCAAACCAAGCAAAGTTAACAATCACCACGTCAGACTGAAAAGAGGAATCGTAGATTCTCGAAAGCTGTAACTATTACTTTAAGTTAACCATTTTTCATACAAAAGATAAAATCTTTAACCTAACTGTTCATGTAATACGAAACATTCATTTAAAAGAATGCACTATACTTTTCCAGAAATGAGGACTGAGTGGGAAGGCAGAGGGGGCTTTTAACATCTTCCTGATAGAGACATCTTGCGACTCAAAACCCAACTACCGGTTCTGGTGCAGTGTGGAGAGGTACAGAAATGTGGCTGACATCTAGTTCTGGTATTTTTCGACGACTGTCCCATTGAATGCGTTTGGTTTTGTTCTGGCTACGAGGGAATTCGCAATGTTGCATTGCCTAGGGTGTTTTGTTGGGAGTCTGGGTCAAATTAAGTTCACTAGTCAAACATTTCTACTGAGAATTTCCAATTAGGAAATTATATTAAACTGAAGATGTTTACAAGAAAAGAAGCATATGAAAAAATCTCTCTCCCAATCTCATTGCAGAGAGAGGGACAGGAAGTTAGTTTGATACACATATTTTAAGTAAAAAAATTGTCAAATGCATTGCTGTAGATAGTTGAATTATTCATTAGGGTAAAGATCTTTCAATGTATCTATCTATCTACACATAAGCTATTTAGCCATAATCTTTCTCTTAAGCAATTTCTATTGCAGTTGGTGACATTTTTCGCAGATACTATCCCGTCATCAAGACTTTGAATAAGTCTATACTTTTTCTTTTTCTCTTCTAGAATAAGGAAAAATTATTCAAGATTCTTCCCATTTACTTATTCTGGTCGATGGTCCGTTTCCTCGCTCATCGGCGACGTCTTCAGGACTAAATTACAAATTGTCGTACAAGGTTTTTATTACTGCATACGAACTTTTGAATTTTAAACACGACGTCATTAGGGTGCTGAATTTCTATTGGTAGGTGGGTCCCATTTTCTCACTAGTGGTGCGTAGGACGCATCAGATGCCGCAGCTTGTAGCAAGGGCAGCAAGGGCGCAATTCCAGTCTCTGGTCAATAGTCCTAATTTGCTTCATTTAAGGTAATCGTGTCCAGGGGTGTTCTGTCATTCAAAAAATAATTTGAAAGCACAGAGGACGTGTAAAGAAAAGCCCAGTTCCGAAGACTGCAAATAGCAGAAGCGTGAAAAATAAATCAACAGCCTACATTGAACATACAGCAGAACATGGACTTCATCCACCCTTCACCAAGGAAACCAGAAGACATCCATGAGAATCCAAAGGGAGACACCAGCGACAGAAAAAGCCTAGTCACGACTACTGACAATGAAGCAAATCAAGACTGTTGACCAGAGCCCGGAATTACGTCCTTTGCTGCCAGTCGCGGCAAGGGACGCGTCCTACGGAGCACCAGGAATACCTACACTGCTGCCCAGGCCACTAATGAGAGGAGACCCACGGACCAATTGAAATTCAGCACCCCAGTGACGTTGTTTAAAATTCAAAAGTCCGCTTCCAGTAATAGAAACCTTGTATGTCACTTTGTAATATGGTCCAGAAGAACGTCGTCGATGAGCGAGGAAAAAGTCCGTTGACTAGAATAAGTAAACGGGAATATCCCTATTCCTGAGAAGTTCGAATGAAGAGAAAAATAAGTATACCGTAGACTGATTCAGTCTTGATAAATAGATAGTATCTACGAAAAATGCCATTAACTTCAATAAAAAAAAATTATATAATATATATATGCTTCTCAATCCCCAGTATGGCCCAACAGAACCCTAAAGGAATAGTATGGTACGTAATGACCTCCCCAGTCGTCGACCTCAGCGATGGGCTGGTGAAGCAGCTCCTCCAGAAGTACAAGAACTTGAGACTCGTCACAGTGGACCTGGACGACGTTTTCGAGGGAACACCTTTGGAAGAATTATACAGGTCGGGCGCCTGGCACTCCAATGCAAGTAAGTCTCAAGCAAAGTTCACTGAGACCTGCGGCAGAGCTCCCCAGGTCAAAGGCTTGGAGTTATAGTAGCCAAGGCCTTGACGTCATTTGGATAAGCTCTAGTCCCATCAAAACTGTTGCTCCTATTCTTTTTATTTGTTTATCGTTATATTTCATTTGTTTCTGCTTTCTCCTTTGAATGAGGACATTCTCCTCCATAGATCCAAGTCCAAAAAATTGGAAAGAACCTTTTGGCATGGTTTTTTAAGTCGCATTAACTAAATCTGCCCTCCAGCAAAATGGCCGGCAGCTAATTTGAGCAACATGATGCGCAAGGCTATGGTTTGGCATGCCGGAGGATTCTACAGCGATCTGGACGTGATCTGCATATACCCCGTGACTGAACTGAGGAACGTGATAGGATTGGCCGAATTCAATCTCGTCAACGGCGCGAACTTCCACTTCGACCGACATCATCCTATGTTGGAGAAATTCATGGTCTACCTGAATGAACACTTCAACGTAAAGCACTTGCAGCATTGATGTTACTCTTGCGATGGCATTTGAAATACTTTTATGTTATTCAATAATCTCATGAATTAATTTGGCGTCACTCAGATAACAACTTTCCCATTTCTGTAATATCTGTAATACTAACAGTGGAACCGTAAGTCGGAGACTGCAGACAGCACAATTCGAAGTCAAAATATAATTCATAATCAATAACTCCGTTACAATATTAATTTCAGCCATCTGTGTGGGGTATGAACGGCCCTCGAACAGTCTCAGCAGTATTAAGATCCGTCTGCAAAGAGAACATACTTCACCAAGGCCTTCAGTGTGATGGTACCAAAATCCTGCCCCACGCAGCATTCAGCCCGATCCAGCCTCATCTGAATCCCATGTTTTTTCAGAAGACAGCAATAAAAGACATGCATGAGGTCAGTATATCCCTCCTAAAGCGTTCTGTAATATGCTCCAGGAAGTACAAACTCAAAATTCTAGTCTTGCCTTTTATACGCTCCATAAAAGCTCTGAAATATATTTTGTTCATGTTTTCTTTTTAATGACAGTTTTTAAATTTTAAACCACAAGGGGTCTCTTTAAACTGGATATGGTTAAAATGGGTACACTTATATATGTATATATACACACACACAACACACACACACACACACACATATATATATATATATATATATATATATATATATATATATATAGAAAAAGTATGGCCAGCAGAAACTTCAGCATTTCTCCGTTAAAACTTTATTTTTTTATCCAACGACTACGTTTTCGGATACAAATCCCATCTTCAGGGCTAAAAACAGGGAAAAAATAAAAATTCTATACATTGAATCTGACTAAAATGAGGCACAGAAGTAAATTATACTTTTTTTAAAAATTATATAGATTAATCAGTGGAATTCGAATTTTATATAAAACTAAGATGGTAACTAATTAAATAAGAGATTAATAGTAAAAAGCAAAGCTACTGAGTATAATGGCACTTTCAGGAGAAAGAGGAAAAATAAATAAACAAAACACTTAAAAACACAAAACCACACGTGAACAACTAAGAAAATTACATTATTACTAACGACAGGGGAAAAACATTCAACATTAATGCCTAACAGGCTAAAATTTCTGTATAGTATGATCACAAAAGGAGAAATATATATATATATATATATAATATATATATATATATATATATATATATATATAGGCGAACACAAAGCAAAATAAAGCGAAACGAGAATTCACCGGTACAGAAGCATAGACAAGACTGAATAAGTTATTATTTATTTTTGACAAAAGGGGAGAGGCAAACACAAAGGCGAGAAGGTAGAATGGGCGAATGGTCTTTTAAGTAATGTTCAGTTGTGCAGCAGTTGAGTGGTTGTTGAGGGTTGGTGACAATAGTTTAATGAAGAGGGACTCCAGAATGGGCAATGACCGGTTATCTATTGCTTGGGATAAGATTTTAAAATCATTGTACTGAATGCTATGTTTACATTTTACTGCTATGGTTTGCGTATTGCAGAAAATTCTTTCTCAGATAAAGCTAATCCTGTTCGGTGACTGACAACCCGATGGCAATCAATGCGAACCTTCAACAGCAGACTCGAATTACCGACGTACATTCCCAAATTACATTTGGGACAAATATACCGTTGAAGATCGCATCAACACTGGTAGGGTGTCCTTGAACTTCTGATTTGTAAGGGGTTCTTGAAGATAAAATTAAATTTAACGTATGGGTACATACTGCTGAGTAGGACGGCGAGCTCTCGTTTTACAAGTTTATATGTTGAACAAAAAGGCAAGGATATATGCAGTTCTTTTCTAGGTACATTAAAAGTGGTTGTTTTCGGTTTAGCAATGTCAATTAAAAACTCCCTCAAGATTTTCTCAAATTGGTGGGATGGATAGCAATTCTGCTAAAATAGTTTTGCAAGAAAATTACTTCCTCGTGGAATTTGACCCAGTTGCATGACAAATTATAAGCCCTACACAATAATGTCTTGCATGCATTCAGTTTAAAAACCCAATATACAAAAAGCTAAAGAAATTTGTTCCCAAGCCAGTAAAAGTCTTCTTTCTAAAAATACCTGTTAAAAATTTATCATTACATGGTGAAATTGTTATATCTAAAAATGGCAGTTCGTTATTCGGTTCTATGTCCATAGTAAAATTAATGTTCGGATAATAAAATGAGTTAATGAAATTAAGACACAAATGTGTATGATCTTTATCTTTGAAAAGTACAAACGTATCGTCTACTATCTTTTTAGTATCTTTATAAAAAATGGGTTTAAAAGATGAAGGACACTGGTCAAGAAATAGTTTTTCCAAGTGACATAAAAATATTGGCAACCATGCAGTAAAATGTACACATAGCATTCAGTACAATGATTTTAAAATCTTCTCCCAAGCAATAGATAACCGGTCATTGCCCATTCTCGAGTCCCTCTTCATTAAACAATTGTCACCAACCCTCAACAACCATTCAACTGCTGTACAACTGAACATTACTTAATAGACCATTCGCCCTTTCTACCTTCTCGCCTTTGTGTTTGCCTCTCCCCTTTTGTCAAACATAAATAATAACTTATTCAGTCTTGACTATGCTTCTGTACCGGCGAATTCTCGTTTCGCTTTATTTTGCGTTGTGTTCGCCTTTATATATATATATATATATATATATATATATATATATATATATATATATATATATATATATATATATATATATATACATATATATATATATGTGTGTGTGTATATATATACTATATATATATATATATATATATATATATATATATATATATTTCTCCTTTTGTAATCATATACAGAAATTTTAGCCTGTTAGGATTAATGTTGAATGTTTTTCCCCTGTCGTTAGTAATAATGTAATTTTCTTAGTTGTTCACGTGTGATTTTTGTGTTTTAAGTGTTTTGTTTATTTATTTTTTCTCTTTCTCCCGAAAGTGTCATTGTACTCAGTAGCTTGCTTTTTATTATTAATCTCTTATTTAATTATTTACCATCTTACTTTTATATAAAATTCGAATTTCACTGATTAATTTATATAATTTTTTTTAAAAGTATAATTTTACTACTTTGCCCCATTTTGGTCTGATTCAATGTATAGGATTTTTATTTTTTCCCTGTTTTTAGCCCTGAAGATGGGATTTGTATCCCGAAACGTAGGAGAAATGCTGAAGTTTTGCTGGCCATACTCTTTCTATTAAAGATCAGACTTTCCAGAAGTTTCGACAATACCATTATTATAATACACACACACACACACACACACACACACACACATATATATATATATTAATTACATATTAATTAATTAGTAAGAGAGATATCCATCTGGCCGCAAAAAATGCTGCAATATTACTGTAATTCCCAGCATCCGATATAGGCGCCATAGATGCGTGTAAAATAATCTAAAAACATAATTAATAAGAATTCTATCTAATTAACATAATTAATAAGAATTCTATCTAATTTCAGAGATTTCCAGGTTCCTACGTAATTCACGTCTGGAACAGAAATTCCCGCTTCTTGCCTGCTGTCAAGGATGGCGGCACAATATACGACGAAGCTTCAAAGAGATTCTGTCCTTTAAGCAGGGAGTTAGCTACAAGAAATCGAAAATCTACTGAAGTGAGGCAAAACGTCCTGATCTGTCAGAAGAGTTCGAGCAAGTTGCAGTCTTGTAAAAAACTACAAGTATCGGTTGCGGGCACACATATCTGAGGAAGTACGTACAAATAATGATCAAAGAAACTATGGAAACAGTTGGGTGTCTGTATGCTTATTCGACCGTGAGCAATCACGCAGGTTGCGTATACATACTGGGGGTAGGGGTGCACGTCTTACTTGGACTGTAACCGAACGTGCGCCATTTCGGATCTTTGTTCCCCCGTATTTAACATGGTGCTCCATTTCTGATGTTAGTTCTCACGTTCACTTCGTGACAACCCTCTTCTTGTTCGGTCTTCTATCGTTCAAGTACCCGAGAGGTCATATGAGGCTTATGAGATGGAGAGTCTACTCATAATTATGGTCTCTAGGCCCACATTGCCCTCAATATAAAATTTTAATCTTGAAGGGAGGGGTCTTTGAGGTGTGGGTGGGGAAACTGCAGTGGGAAGGCTCAACTAAGTCTAGTTGAATCCCAAAGAAATATGAATACTTCAAGCGCGTGTTCTTCTTATGAGGAAAACCTGGAAAAGATTGTTCAGTCCCATTGCCGTGATGGGGAGAAAATTATTTATGAACCATGCAAAATGGGTAGGATAACGAATGATCACATCATTCACTGGCTCCTGAACATTCAAGAAACTGAACCAATAATTCCTGACACTTAGCAGCACAGCAAAGTAGTTAAAACACGTAGTGAAAGCTTAAAGCCTCCGGCAATCCACACTGAAGTGAGAAAATGATTCGTCTTGCACCGCCTGATTCGAGATGAACCGGGAAACCAATCTGCTTACGGATACTGGGCATAATTCATAACAAATCAAAATTCCATGTAAATTGTTTGACTCATTAAAAAAAAGAAACCGCCGTGTAATTCTTATAAACAGCCCAGCAATTTTCACCACTACTGGAAGGTACTAACAATAAAAGCGTCTACGGAAAAAGGATACAAACATTTTACGTGGAAGCTTCACAAATTACTGTAATTTTTATCCGAAGCACAAAGAAATACTTAAAATTATATTTACAAAAACATCATACGAAATTCTTGACATTTAACTGACTTCATAAGGTTTGGTTTGTTTTTTTTTGTATGGTGTTTTTACGTTGCATGGAAGCCAGTGGTCAAGGCGGCCATACACGTACGCGACTGGCATGGGGTTTGTCCTACCGGGATTAGCGCGCGCTCCAGTCCGCGGGGGTTGGGGATTGCCCATACACGCAGAGGACTTGCTCTACGCATATTTTGAGAGGGCAGAGTTAATATGCAGTGGCCGTGTTCCTTTCAGTCTTGTAGTGTCCTGATATAGTGGGTGTTTTTAAATCATGGCACCAAGTAAAAGGAAGATAAGTGTAATAATGATAATAGCACTCCTGCAAGACGAATACGAGCATGAAATATGCAAGAAAAATCGTAAAGTATGGGTAAAACTATGGCTAATATAGAGAGGTTTTACCATATGACTCAAATGAAAGAATTAAAGGAAAATAACCCGGAAGTATAGAAATTATTTAAGAATGACTGATGATGACTGGGTGGGTGTTCCTATTTTTGATTGCTGCTTCAGGTACAGTTATCGGGTAACGGAATCCATTCATATAGTTTAGGACCTCTGAATATACAATATGCTTTTCAGCTTTTTCATTTTATTTAAGCGACCCGAAAGGTGTACCTCCATTTCAGAGTCTCTCTCTCTCTCTCTCTCTATCTCTCTCTCTCTCTCTCTCTCTCTCTCAAGGTGATACTTTACTTCTTAAAACAGGAATCTAAAGTTGACTCTGGAGATGAATGAATTTGAATATCGATGAAAGGTGCGATATGGATCACTGTGGACAGATTTCCTCTCAAATGTTTTACTAGTGAAATTCACAGTCGTTTAAGAATGTTAATGTTTTTATCGCCACGTTTATCCTTTAAGATGTTTTACAAATTAATTTTAAAACTAATTTATATTAGTCAAAAGAACCCATGAAAGGCTGGCAATTTTGGCTTTCACAAAAGCTGTTTGCATCTTTATTTGTTTACATAATTCCAGTAATTGCTCATAAGCTGCTTGTCTTTTTACTTAACTGGAATAATCCGGACTTCGTATTTTCCACAAGCACGAATGAAATCGTGTAATAAATACTTGACTGACTGCGACATCCTTTCACAACAGCAGTACTGCCCCGACTCCCACAAGGAAAGAGGGTATTGTATACATGTTGAAACCATGCCTAAGTCCTTCCCAACACCCGCAGCGCCAGTGTATGGCCGCCTTTAGTCAGCAACGGGACCAACGGCTTTCCATGACTTCCGAACCACGTCGAGAGTGAACTTCTATCACCAGAAATACACATCACTAACACCTCAATGGAATGCCCGAGAATCGAACTCGCGGCCACCGAGGTGGCAGGCCAAGACCATACCGTTCACGCCACTGGTGCAGTCTCTGACAGGGAAATAATAACGCCATCAGGGTTCCTATTTCTGAAAATTTGTGATCCCGCGTGGGAATATTCCCATCACCAGTCAATTCTACCTAGTAACATTTTTAAACAATGACAGAAATGGTACAATACACCTAAAACTGCATCTATATGAACATAAAAGGTCTCTAAGCATGTGAGTGAATATCAGGTACCCTGCGACTATAGTACATTCACATCAGCCGTGCATTTGATGTCTAGGCCCGTCCCTTACGACGCTCCTGATTGACTGCTGATAAGCCAATGACAGGGTTGGAAACTGAGTCTCTCTCTAGAGTTCATATAGAGAGGATGTATGTTCCACCTCTCCTGAGATTCTTTAGATATACGTATCCCTCAGAAGAGGGGAGCATACATCCTACCTACGTGAAATCTCGAGAGACTGAGAGTTTCCAGGGCCGTGATTGGCTTATCAACAGCCAATTAGGAGCGTCGTAAGGGACTGGCCTAGATATCAGATGCAACGGCGATGTGAATCTACTATAGTACTAAACCTGACTCATAATATTTGATATATACATCCTGTGAGAGAGAGAGAGAGGATACAATGCTGCGGACACAGCAACCAAGAAAATATAAACGAAAATTCCTTAATGAGCAACAGAAGCATCAGGCACACAAAAGCAGTGCTTGGCCGTCCTGTTAAACAGTGACGTTGCCAGTTGCCTTAAAAGAACGTGACACACAGGACAGGCTTAGGCATCTCCCTTTGTGATTTCCTAATAATGTTATATTGCTGTCCTTACTGACAAGGCGTGATCCGACCTCTAGCTCACTAGGGACGCGTGCAAGATTTTCCCCTCATGCTTAAGCTATGTATACATTATATTCCTAAATTTTAACGTAAATTGAAACGTGCTAAGATCTACAGTGAAACAGAGCCTTGTTTCACCAACGAAAATTAAAATAAATAAGCTATATTTTACTACAAATAACTTCTCTGTACTGCTTAACATGCACATTATTTATTTTTTACATTTTCATTCTAATAAATAATTAATAAATCTTTAACTCAACGCAAAACACCTTTTTCAGACCTTTTAAGGCTCTTCCATAGACTTTTCCTACCCTCCCCCAACAATAACAACAAAGTAGTTTGTATGCTTACTCCCCGAGTAAGCGAAAATCAGTATGTGTTGGATGATCCTAGTTTGGAATACTCGCAACCTTCACCCGATTCTAGTATAGATTTTCAATCTTTCTGCCGCAAAGTCTCCAGTCACTATTTTTGACAATGTTCAATTGATCTGAAAGAATCTTTCATCTTCTTTCTCCTGCTCTCAAACGGCATGAGTGAGGGCGCAAATAAGAAGTGAGAAAAAAGGCTGTGGTCAAAAAGGCCTAAAAGGTACAATATATAAGTATTGTTCGGTATCGTAACTATAGAAAAGGTTAGAAGCGTCAGAAAAACGATATTCTGGTTGGAAATTAAACAGATAAATGCATTAGTGTAGTTATTTTTAAACATTATATATTTACGGCGTTCAGCACAAGATGAGTTCCAATAAGGCTCTGAAAACATGAGTGACGAATACTATGTGTGTCATATCATATCTATATATATATATATATATAATATATATATATATATATATATATATATATATATATATCGTCCCGTTACCATGATCCATGCATTCGAATCAGCAATCATTTACAAGAATAAATTTTGCCTGTTTCTTGTTATGTTAAACTGATATTTGTTACATAAAATCCAATTCTTTGTAACGACACAATCAACCTTACGCCGAATATTGGCCGTTAAGCCAAGCAGCAAACTGAAGAACCATAGACTTCTAATAATGATGCTTTTGTTTCTTTTGCTGTTGCTGCTTTTAATTGTAGATGTCATTGTGCCGACACGGGCTCTTGCTCAAGCAGCTCATAAGTGTTGCACAAGCCTTTACTTTTGTTTTAATACATGGAGTAACCTGGAATTTTCTTTATAGTGTGCTGAGCATGACTACCTGCTCCATGTACAAATTGTAGGGTGGATCGTGATCAACTTTCAGATAAAACTCAGGATTTGTTTACAAATATTTATTAATAATGTAGATGCTTTTTGACGATTGAAGAGATAAATGAAAAGGACAATCGGGCGAAGTGGTCATTTTGGACTTTGAGAGTGTGAGAAGAATGACTATTGGAAACCCATAGTCTCTCCGAAACTGAAGTTTTCTGATGAAAAGAAAGTGTGACAAGACGACGATAGACAAACGAGAGTATGTATTACAATTCACATAAATCAAAGATAAGGACATGATGAGAAAAACAGAATGATGCATGAAATATTACCAAAATGAACAGAGAACAAATGACAAAGAATTACTTTCTAGAAGTCGAACACAAACAGAGACGACTGGAGACACAAACACAGAATCAGAATGCCAACGGGGGAAATAAGGAATTGTGCAAGCTACCTAACTTAATTTGTGACCTAAACATGCAAAAGATGTCGCTGAAATTTTCTAAATGACTCTACTCACTCCCAACAGAAGCTTCATCTTTAAGGATAACATGAATAAAACAAAAAAGCTTACGAACAAAACCCTGCTCAAAGGCAGAACTAGCCAATATAAAACGTGAGAGAGAAGTATGAATAATGTTAAAAGAGTATCTGGATAGCTTTCTCAGCTGACCAGAGTATCGTCGATAGAAAATAATAAAATGATATCGGAGCAATCATTGTTGAAAATGGAGAATATAACCTTAAAGGAAATCCAAAAGTTCCAGTGAGTATTATAAATGAGCAGATGAAGCTAACTGAGAGAAATCCTGTTAAAAATAAAATGGCACAATATATTGTTTTTTAACCAGCAAGCACAATAATCCTCAGGAGGAAGCAAGTTATCAAAATTCCCAAAACGTATCGTCAATTTTTTCCTTGTTATGTATTTTTATGATTCTTTTTCATTTCGTAATAAATACAGAAAGTTGACTGAAGAAAAGAGGGGGCGAGGATTCACTCCCACGTGATAGACTGTGGCAGGGCTGCCTTGACAGGCTCACAAGAACCAGTGTGAATGACGCTTCTGAAAATCGTTCCCAGAGTGTTATGCTGCAATGTACACTCATCTATTTATAATGCCAGATATAGAAAAGTCTGAAATGACTTAAGGCGCCCATGGAAAAGTCAATTTTGCACGACACTTTTTCACAATCAAAAGTAGGTAGAGTTATACCGAAAAAAAGGAGAAAATGTTGCTGTCGTAAGTTTTACCAGTAGATTTCGATGCTCCTGATGTCCAAGTTCCTTTTCACAGAAGTGTTTGAGAACGTCGCCTGATTTCAACCAACCCCTGGTTCAGCTAGCATTTTCGATTCGAGTGGCTTCGTAAAAGGGTAAGACTTTTCATTTATTGTCCGTAAGCAGGGGCTGGTGAAGGGTATTGGGCCTCACCTTCGTATCTGTAAGAAAAAAGAATACGTCATTATTAATAATTGCGCATACAAAATTTTAAAGGCTATTTCATGAAATGCCCCTCGATATCGTCAGTAAAGAAATTTTTTGAAAATTTCTTTTTCAGTAGTGAAAAATTTCGGTTAAATTAATGTCCAAAATACTTTGTGATTATTACGCTTGCACACATGCGTCAATGTTTGCATTGTTGCATGGGCATAACTAGAAGTCCCTAAAACAAGAGAGAGAGAGAGAGCTGTAGGATCGGGGCGGGTTGCTAGATATATTTGTATGCAATTATGTACGCAATATTCGACAATGTAACTGTGCAGTCCCCTAGGAACCATAATGTAACTATTCTTACTTTGAATGAGAGAGAGAGAGAGAGATACTCACTTGACATCGGCGACGTAGCCAGATTCGTGGTCGGCGGTGTAGGTGACGATCTGTCGTCGTCCGTCGGGGAGGAGGACGAAGTACTCGCCCTTAACGACGTTCCCGTCGGAGCTTTCGCTGTGGCCGAAGTCGTTGCCGGTGTAGTCGTCTTTCACGGCGTAGGCGAAGTCGTAGGGCATCCCCTGGAGGAGTTGGATACGATCTCAGATCAATGGAACGGAATACAGAATTTAGGCCAAAGGCAAAGCGCTGGGACCTAACGAGGTCATTCAGCGCTGGAAGGAAATTTGAGAGTAAAAAGGTTTGAATGGCGTAACAGTTGCACTATGAAACAATTGTTAGAGAGGCTGGAAAGTCAGATGTAAGAAAGAGAATATGAGCGGAGTTGCTGTAAAAGGAATAGGAGGGGTTGCAGCTAGTGGCCGATGGAACGCTGCTAAGAACGTTAAGTAATGCCTACACCGCACCGCGTGAGGTGCACTGACGTGCGGCACTACCCCCATTACGGGGCACGAAGGTATTGAATACGATCTCAGACAATAACAGGGATTAATGGAGTAATCACGGAAGAGGTGGGGGAAAATTAGTGGAAAATGAATGAGGGGAACTTTAATTGATGACATTAAAATAACCGAGGAAAAATAACGCTTATTGCCATAGAATAATTGAAAAAACTAAATACTCATATCAGCATATGTCAATACACAAAATATTTATATGGGTAGTGCTGGAGATTCCTTTACAGAAGCTCAGTTGTGTTTCTCTGCCCCGAATGAGTCCTTCGTTTATCAGTAATTACACCGGAATGAATATTTATTTTTCTCAGTTGTGTTATGGCAATAAGTGCTTTATATGCAAGTACATATGGGATATTTGGGTTTTGAATTCAACCTTACATTTAATTATTTTGTTAAGAACCTGATTTAGGTAGTTAATGCTTTGCTCTTAAATGCATGTCTTTTTGTAGTTCTCGAATCTGATTTCATTGCCTTAGAGAGAGAGAGAGAGAGAACGGATGTCGTTTCAGTGCCTTGCTGCTACACGGTCATTGCTACCAACATAAAATGTACCGAGGTTGGAACCTCGGTAACATATATACACATACAAAGAGAGAGAGAGAGAGAGAGAGAGAGAGAGAGAGGCTGTCAAGTTAAACACTGAATCACTGTCAGCCATTGAGCGCAGCAGACAGTGAAAAAGAGTGAGTTGAAGGGATTGGAGAGCAAGGTAAAGGGATCCACATATGAAAGGAGATGAAGTACATGGATTGAAAGGTGGAAATGGGAGAAACCCTAAGAAATAAGAGACAGAGACGCTGGGCAACAAGACTTAACGAAGGAAGCGGGAATGGAGGTGAAGTAAAAGGCTAAAATGTGGCAGCAGCTATGAGCCGAAGGGACAACAGAGACACCTCTTCAGTGATGCCCACAGTGCAACACATGAGGTACACTGAAGGCAATAGCCCCCTACAGGGGATGGAGTTTGAGAGAGAGAGAGAAAGTGATTAACTTACTAGTTCCCTGAGGTGCACTGAAAGCATTAATCCCCTACAGGGAATGAAGTGAGTGAGAGAGAGAGAGAGAGTGATTAACTTACTACTTCCTTGAGGTGCCACGAAAAGCATTAATCCCCTACAGGGAAATGAAAGTGAGAGAGAGAGAGAGAGAGAGAGTGATTAACTTACTACTTCCTTGAGGTGCACTGAAAGCATTAATCCCCTACAGGGAATGAAGTGAGAGAGAGAGAGAGAGAGTGATTAACTTACTACTTCCTTGAGGTGCACTGAAAGCATTAATCCCTACAGGGAATGAAGTGAGGAGAAGAGAGAGAGATGATTAAACTTACTACTTCCTTGAGTGGTGCACTGGAAAGCATTAATCCCCTACAGGGAATGAAGTGAGAGAGAGAGAGAGAGAGTGATTAACTTACTACTTCCTTGAGGTGCACTGAAAGCATTAATCCCCTACAGGGAATGAAGTGAGAGAGAGAGAGAGAGAGTGATTAACTTACTACTTCCTTGAGGTGCACTGAAAGCATAATCCCCTCCAGGGAAATTGAAGAGAGAGAGAGAGAGAGAGTGATAACTTACTACTTCCTTGAGGTGCACTGAAAGCATTAATCCCCTACAGGGAATGAAGTGAGTGAGAGAGAGAGAGAGTGATTAACTTACTAGTTCCCTGAGGTGCACTGAAAGCATTAATCCCCTACAGGGAATGAAGTGAGAGAGAGAGAGAGAGAGTGATTAACTTACTAGTTCCCTGAGGTGCACTGAAAGCATTAATCCCCTACAGGGAATGAAGAGGTGAGTGAGATGAGAGAGAGAGAGAGAGAGACGAGAGAGAGAGAGAGAGAGAGAGAGTGATCTACTTACTGGTTCCTTGCCGTAGGGATCACTGGGCAAGGCAGCAACTACCACGAAGAGGGCTACGGCAACAGCAAGCTGAAATTTATGAGAACAATTTCACAATATGCAGCTTTCACATCAAATAACTATAACCATTAATCAATAGTAAGCATTCCTCCAAGTTGTGCAGATAATCCAGCATGTTCTAATAAACACTTCTTGCTTGACATCCCATTCATTTTTTTTAATTTATTAAAATTCACCAATGACTTTCTAATTTAAAAGAGACTTTTCGTTTCAAAGTAAAAGACACAAACATGAGTATCGATTTTTTTAATCAGCTTTACACAATATCCGAGTTCAATTCAACACAATAAAACATATAGGGCGAAGAATGTGTTCGTTGGTCTGGGATATACTAAGTGAAATGGCCTGACTAGTGTCTTGGTTATTAATACTCGGAGTCTTTAGAACATGAAGACTTGAGGGAATATTACATCACTTCCCTCCCAACCCACAGGAAAGTATGTTTCGTAATTAGCATATTCTGTCGATTCATGGGGTTTCCTTCTTTAACATTTTCTTCTGTTATTGAAGAATATGAAAGTTGCCATGCATATTTTTTACTCGTTGTAAGTCTCTTTTACATTTCTTTAAATGATTTTTTTTATGAAAACCTGGAATGGACATAAACACTATGTTTATTTAGCAATCCAAAAAAATTTCACCAAATCTCTTATATCTATAAAAAAAAAAACTGCGAAAATAAAGTCAAACATAAGGTGTTTTCCATATTCTAATAAGTCAGGTAAATATGTCGTATATTACTTTACATACAATAAAATGGAGAAAGAAAGGTTCTACAAGGTGACAGTTCTAAGCGAACTAACTCAATTGGTACTACGATATTACAAAAGAGCTCGCAAGCACAGAGAAGGAAATTTGTAAACAACTCCCGGTAATATCGATTTCCTACATATTGGACAAACATCCAAAACGCAAAATCATTCTTTCAAAAATGCCACCACCAGATTCGCTGGATGACGAAAAAATTCTATCCTATTTTCCCCAGTATTTACTCCTCCCTCGCTGGTGCTTCCAGAACATTGCAGTCCACTTTGTGTGAAACCTTTCATAAGGTACTAGTATGAATACAATCCTCCATTAAATAGCTTCATAGTGAAGGGAATATGCTAAACAAAATCACAATAAACGATTTCATCAAAGGTAAAGAAATTGCTATAGGTAATGAGAGGAAAGGACGCTTTCAAATCGAATTCAAGTAAAACCATATGCACCGGATCCCCATGAAAAATTTATTATTATTAGTTTTTTTTTTCTTTTTTGCGTTCCTGGAAATTACAAGGAGAATAGGTTTCCCTTTCTATATTTCTTCATCACGCTCCCATTGCTTTATCTTACTTTATCATGCATCACACTCCCTATCTATTGGCTATGGCAAGTCTTCATTCAAGTAGAAAGGATATTCCTAAACTAGGATACATTCTTTTCCTCGTAACTATACTACTACGCGGAGGTTATTATGTTGTAAGAGTAAAGATTGCATAGTATATAAGTCATCTTTTTAATTAACATCAATGAACTGAGGTTCGTGTACGTTAAAACAAAACTTCAATTTATACGCAATCAGTCGTAAAGAAAGGTTCTATCTCACTATGAATATAAGGGAAAGCTATTACCTACTCCAAGAAGAGAACAACGTTACTAAAATACAAAGATGAACAGTTGCAATAATTTTGTTAATCCCTTGAACAGGAACAAGAGGAATTTATTTCTGGTGATATAAATTCATTTCTCGATATAATGTGGTTCGGATTCCACAATAAGCTGTATGTCCCGTTGCTAGGTAACTAATTGGTTCCAAGCTACGTCAAAATATCTCATCCTTCGGGCCAGCCCTAGCAGAGCTGTTCATCAGCTCAGTGGTCTGGTAAAACTAAGATTAACACGAAAATATACTTGTCTCTTACAATCCCGTGGAGAGCCGTTACAAACCCGTACCTTGAGAGCAGCCATGTTGGCTTTTGTTGTTGTGGGGAGTGGTTGTGGAGGGAAGAAGAAGTACCGGGAAAATGATGCTGACAGAACGAGTCTTCGGCGTTATATAGGCGCATGCTTTCACGCGGCTTCTCCCGAAGGCTTATCGTAAAAGCAGCGGTGATTGGGAGAGCGACAATTTGCCACGAGGAAGCCGGCCTGTGATTGGGCGGCTCGCAACGGCGGTGAAAACAGATAATGCAAGCTCCTTTCCCATTGGTGGAAATGTGATGCAAGTGCAAGGTTAAGAGTTACGACAAAGATGGCACTGCGGTGGGCGTACAGGAATGCGAGCAGTCTTCATTAGCCAGTCGTACAGTAGTAGTCTGGCATTTTTTTTTTCTTTCTTATTTTACAAAATTGTGAGGATGTTCTTTAAAAAATTCTTTTATCAAACTTAAGCTGAATAACATTAAATTTCAAAAGGTCTGCTGTACTACATGGTTAAATCCTCGTCTCCTAAGTAAATAAATAAAAATATCTTCGAGCCGTCCGTCAAATAACAGTGCGCAACTCTAGTTTGCGGTTTACGTCGGTATTGCGCTGCTGAGAAATTGTAGCGAAGCGACGACCTTGCTGGCGCTACACTAGTTTCACCTTCGAATCATCTTCTTCTCCCATCGTTAACAGGACTTCGAAAAAAGAAGAAGAAGAAAAAAAAAAAAAGAGGTGTAGAAAACAGACGCGCCAATTCTTTCGCGCTCTTCCGAACGCACTTTAGCTTGACATTATTTGTTTGCTTGTAATTCGCTGATATTCGTGTCCGCTTCGATTTATTTGTTTGTGTCAAAGACATTTATGAACCTATCTAATTGTGGAATCTGTTGTCTTGATAGAATTAAAAGGGGAAAAGGCGCCTGATATGAGGTGTAACTCTATAACTGATGAATGATTATCTAATTAATTACAATTTCAGATAAATATGCCAAAATTAATGTACATTTTTTAAAGATCTGTTCCATCAAACGAGTTAGCTTCTTAATATGAGTTTTAAAGAGTCCCGTCGCATCTTGAACATCCTGCCAATATGATATGCCGTAGGAGAGGATGAGAATTTTAACAGACAATAGTGCAGCAGCAAAAATAAAATAAGCAAAATTAGTAAGGTCAGTACCTGGATGGGTAATCACGAATGAAAGCCAAACATTGTCTATAAAAATTAATCGAATGAAGGGAAATTGAAAATCATAACAACTCTGGAGCTTAGTTCTCCATGAGGTCCTGCAATAGAGATGGCCTGACATACATTCAGTAACCAATGGATAAGTCTGATATGCAACGTTAAAAGACTGACCGACTGATTTCTGTACACTAGGGTCACATTACTATAGTCATATATAGTGGTAATACATTTGTCACTGTAGCTAATCTGGAGAATAAAAATCTGGATGCAGCAACACAAAATAGTCAATAAATCCGCACATAATGACAAATACTTTCATGTCTTATATAGTGTACATATAAAAGTGTAAATACAAAGCGGCAAAAGTTGGAGAGAAAAAAAATGAACCTTTTTTTTGGCTAACGAGGCAACATTTCAGCATAGCAATGGATATCTGCATAGAAAACAAGATTTAGAAGATTAGGGAAAAACACTTTATCGCGAGAGTATACATATATCATGTTCTAAAGGGGCCACAATAATAAAAAGTGTTAAGAGTCCGTGTATCATTTTTTGTAAAGTTTTAAATATTATACACGGACTCTTTTAACATTTTTTACCATTGTGGACCCTTTTGAACATTTGGATTATTACTGTGATATAAGACTTTTTGAATAAGCTTTCTTAGGAGGAAAACCAACCCAGCCTACCATGACGCTGATTAAGTGGCCAAAGAAAAGAATAAGCCTCATTTCCGAGTGAAACTTTCAGGCAGGATTTTCCAACTTGACTTAGAGCTCCCAAAACCTGGCACGAAGGTAACTTTGTACTGTCTCAGACAAAAATCAAAGCACTATAAATCCATATGGATGCAGCAAAACGGATTATTGGAAGTTCTCACTGACAAATGAATACACCAAAATAAGGAAAGGATCATCTGCAGCATCGTGCACCAGAATTGGCACCACGAAAAATGAGCGTACCATGAAAGATATAAACTGCTAATTGTTAAAAAATACATAAAATGATCATGGTGACCTTTTTTTTATCTATTTGTTATCTTGATCATGGTTCCTGTTCGATTTTTGTTTGTAGTGTTTACCTTTAAGTTTATTTTTAAGCATGTAATTGATTAATTGCTCTTCTATTGCTTTTCTTATGCTTATAATGGCTGAACTGGAATGGGAATATGAAATTTAGGCCAAATGCCAAGCTCTGGAATCTCTAAGGTCATTCAGTGCTGAAAGGGAAATTAAAGGTAAAAAAAAGGTTTTAATAGTGTAACAGGAGAAAGACATCACAGATGCACCATATATGACACAACTGTTGGGAACGGGTGGTAAGATGGAAGAAAGTTAATATGAAAGAAGGTACAGTAAAAGCATAATGACTAAAAATATTGAGCTCAATCCTGGGGCAGTGAGTTCTAGGCAGTGTCTGTTGATATACTTTAATATTCGTGTCCTACAATTTAATATTGAAGACCATGCGGTGGCTTGCACAGTGATATTTTGTTTATTTAATGAGGTCCTCATCTGAGCTCTTCATTGCAAACTTCGAGAAACGAATATTTCTTGAATGGGATGCATTTTCCGGGCAAGGGGATAACATTTGCATCAGGAATGAGTATCCTTGTTTTCAAAAGCCTTTTGAACGTGGATGCCGAGAGACTCGAGTTAAAGATTTGTGACTGACTTAACATTTTATTAACTTTTTTATTTTTTACTGTTTTATCAGCATCGTGGCTTAGAAATGAGTTGATGATGCTAATACCCACGAAGGGAGTAACTGAATTCTGCTAATTATACCGACTGATACAGCTGGCGAGCTTCTGACTTTGTCTCTGAATCAGGCTGTGGGCAAATTATCAGGCCACAAACTCTATTTAGTAATTGTCTGGACTCAATATTCAATGATTCCCCCGTTTTAGTCATTAAAACAGGTCAGGCTGTCCCTGTCGTGTTATACTCATACAAAATATCTGTACAATTTCAAGTATACTGTACTATAATATCATTTGGGGTTACCTTTCACATATAAATTGTTCATAGTTATAAAAGTGGTGCCTTTTTTACCTAAAACTAAAGTATTCTAATCATAATTCACGGGCTAATCCTTCTCAGCTATGTTTGAAGAGTTTATCATCTGGTGTAAATTAATACAATACTACTATATAATAAATCCTTTTAGGAACAACTCAACAACATGATTGTTGACCTACCCAACAGAGCCACCTTTGCTTGAATTGGATGACTGTCCTTTTGGCTGTGCTTGGCGATAGGCAGACAGATACAAAACTCACTAGGAATATCGTGAAATCAGGAGTATTTCACATGACAATGGGAATTATGGGGGTGCAGACGCAATAGTATATTTCTTGTGTTTTTGTTAAGACTGCAAATTACTTAGCTCCTAAACTGTATGCCATGTGTTTTACGTTCACTTGATGTGGTTCGTTTTGCACCTGTTGGTGTTAGTAGTAACACATGCCGAACTAATAATTATACCCTACGTTCTGTAACCAATATTACCTAAACCTATTGAATATCAGTTGTCAAAATACATGAAAGTTTAGTTTAAAATAATCATATCTTCGCTAGTTTACAGTTTCGTCATTGTGTGCATGTTATACCCTTCTGTCAATTGCCAGAGTAGTACAGAAATTGCAAGAATCTGATCATGAACTTCATATGACTGGTCTTGAATTTAGTGTTGCTTCCATGTTTTCAAACTCAAACAGAGGGGAGTCAATGCGATTATTTCTTGAGTCTCATAATTGAATTTATAACAGATGAATTGCAATGAAGCTGTTAATGAGTAACACCAAAGGGCCTCTGGTGTTCCTCAGAATAGATTTCTTGGCCCAATAATATTCATACTTTAAACAAATATGTGGTTTTCCACAAATGAAAACGAGGTGCCTATGTAGATGAGGCTCTTTCATCTGATTATAAACGTGCACTCGCTGATTCTCTTGACAGGGGTACCCTAAAATTAATACAAAGTACAAGTTAGGGAGAAGGAAACTGATCAAATTAACAATGATTCTTCAACAACAGGCAACTTATTAAATATTTCAGGTGACATTCCTGGCAGCTAATTAAATTTTGAGAAACATCTGGTTCAAAAAGCAGATACGAGTCTTTCATGGCATTTGGAGACCTTTCTACAGGGAGGGAATGCTTTCCGTGCTTTAAGTATCGCTCCTCGGTCGGGCCGTTAGCTCCTCATTTCAATCTTTAAACTGTCGGATTAAATATTTAAGTTCCATTAAATATAACCCTTGGGCACCGCCGTTCTATCAGCTAACTGTGCATACTTCATAACAGGTTTCAAAAGACTCCGATCATATTTTGCATACAGATCTTCCCAGACTATAACATCTACCTCGTAGTGCTAGACATAGCTATGCAGTGAATTCTGTAAGTTTTGCCTTTTCTTCTGTAACGGTAACGTTCAGTACCACATTTATTTCCCTAAAAGCTCTGTTCTGACTTCATTAGTTAGACCTCGATACCAATGATTCTTCATTAATCAGGTTAACGTAAGCCTCCTTTCATAGTTTAATTGTTTAGTCGTCATTTCTTATTTTACTTTATTGCTCTTAAATCATTTACCATTTATCTTTCTTTTTTCTATACTCGCCTGCCTTTCCTGTTGAAGCGCTTAGGTTTTTAGCATTCTGCTTCTCTATTTAGGCAATAATAAAATAACTAATAATAATAATAATAATAATAATAATAATAATAATAATAATAATAATCAATAATAATAATAATAATAATAATAATAATAATTAATAATAATAATAATATGGTGATGAGATCTGACTTGAGTAAACTGAAAGAGATGGCAGAAAAAAGGCTAAGAAACAAGAAAACAAGGGAGGAACTCAACGAGAAATACAAAGTACAAGAGAGGGGACTAAACAACACAATAGAAGATGTAAAACAGAGGCTTAAGGCCAAAGCACACAAGATCCAACGGTACATGAACAGGAATAAGGGATACCAACAGAACAAACTATTCGGAACCAACCAGAAAAGACTATACAGCCAACTAAGAGGGGAAGACAACCACCCAGAAATTCCTGAAGCCGAACCAAGTAAGAGACTCTGGGAAAACATATGGAGCAATCCGGTATCACACAACAAACATGCAACATGGCTCCAGGAAGTCAAGGAAGAAGAAACAGGGAGAATAAAACAAAGATTCACAGACATCACGACAGACACAGTCAGACACCAACTAAAGAAAATGCCAAACTGGAAAGCCCCAGGTCCCGATGAAGTCCATGGATACTGGCTCAAAAACTTCAAGGCCCTACACCCACGAATAGCAGAACAACTCCAACATTGTATCTCAAATCACCAAGCACCCAAATGGATGACCACAGGAAGAACATCCTTAGTACAAAAAGACAAGAGTAAGGGAAATATAGCCAGTAACTACAGGCCTATCACCTGCCTACCAATAATGTGGAAGTTACTAACAGGTATCATCAGTGAAAGGCTATACAATTACCTAGAGGAGACAAACACCATCCCCCACCAACAGAAAGGCTGCAGAAGGAAGTGTAGGGGCACAAATGACCAGCTCCTGATAGACAACCTAAGCATGGCATGGATAGACTATAAGAAAGCCTTCGACATACCACACACATGGCTAATAGAATGCCTGAAAATATATGGGGCGAGAGGAAAATACCATCAGCTTCCTCAAAATACAATGCGCAACTGGAATACAATACTTACAAGCTCTGGAATAAGACTAGCAGAGGTTAATATCAGGAGAGGGATCTTCCAGGGCGACTCACTGTCCCCACTACTCTTCGTAGTAGCCATGATCCATGGACAAAAGTACTACAGAAGATGGATGCCGGGTACCAACTCAAGAAAAGAGGCAACAAAATCAACCATCTGATGTTCATGGACGACATCAAGCTGTATGGTAAGAGCATCAAGGAAATAGATACCCTAATCCAGACTGTAAGGATTGTATCTGGGGACATCAGGATGGAGTTTGGAATAGAAAAATGCGCCTTAGTCAACATACAAAAAAGAAAGGCAAAGTAAACGAGAACTGAAGGGATAAAGCTACCAGATGGGAGCGACATCAAACACATAGATGAGACAGGATACAAATACCTGGGAATAATGGAAGGCGGAGATATAAAACTCCAAGAGATGAAGGACACGATCAGGAAAGAATATATGCAGAGACTCAAGGCGATACTCAAGTCAAAACTCAATGCCGGAAATATGATAAAAGCCATAAAACACATGGGCAGTGCCAGTAATCAGATACAGCGCAGGAATAGTGGAATGGACGAAGGCAGAACTCCGCAGCATAGATCCAGAAAACCAGGAAACAGTATGACAATACACAAAGCACTACACCCAAGAGCAAATACGGACAGACTATACCATAACACGAAGGAAGGAGGGAGAGGACTACTAAGTATAGAGGACTGCGTCAACATCGAAAACAGAGCACTGGGGCAATATCTGAAAACCAGTGAAGACGAGTGGCTAAAGAGTGCATGGGAAGAAGGACTAATAAAAGTAGACGAAGACCCAGAAATATACAGAGACAGGAGAAAGACAGAAAGAACAGAGGACTAGCACAACAAACCAATGCACGGACAATACATGAGACAGACTAAAGAACTAGCCAGCGATGACAATTGGCAATGGCTACAGAGGGGAGAGCTAAAGAAGGAAACTGAAGGAATGATATGTTCAAAGTATGATAGACGGAAATAACATCTCTCCCATATGTAGGAAGTGCAATACGAAAAATGAAACCATAAACCACATAGCAAGTGAATGCCCGCACTTGCACAGAACCAGTACAAAAAGAGGCATGATTCAGTGCAAAAGTCCCTCCACTGGAGCCTGTGCAAGAAACATCAGCTACCTTGCAGTAATAAGTGGTACGAGCACCAACCTGAAGGAGTGATAGAAAACGATCACGCAAAGATCCTCTGGGACTATGGTATCAGAACGGATAGGGTGATACGTGCAAACAGACCAGACGTGACGTTGATTGACAAAGTCAAGAAGAAAGTATCACTCATTGATGTCGCAATACCATGGGACACCAGAGTTGAAGAGAAAGAGAGTGAAAAAATGGATAAGTATCAAGATCTGAAAATAGAAATAAGAAGGATATGGGATATGCCAGTGGAAATCGTACCCATAATCATAGGAGCACTAGGCACGATCCCAAGATCCCTGAAAAGGAATCTAGAAAAAACTAGAGGTTGAAGTAGCTCCAGGACTCATGCAGAAAAGTGTGATCCTGGAAACGGCACACACAGTAAGAAAAAAGTGATGGACTCCTAAGGAGGCAGGATGCAACCGGAACCCCACACTATAAATACCACCCAGTCGAATTGGAGGACTGTGATAGAGCAAAAAAAAAAAAAAAAAATAAATAAATAAAATAATAATAATTAATAATAATAATAATAAACTAATAATAAATAATAATAATAATAATAATAATGTCATGAAATGAGGCACGACAGCTAAAAAAAGCTGAAGAACTAACCGATGAATTCAACTAACCGCCAGCAACCATATTCAAAAGATCTGGTGAGTCTATTACGTGCACTGTTACACTTAATTTGCTTTGCAACTTGACAGGAGGCAATCGTAAGGTCATAACTTTCTCCCAAAAAGCTTGTGTCAACCTTTCAAAAGGCCCAGTCACTGCCATTCTACGGTTTGTGTAGATGGAAAAGTCAGAAGGTCAGAAAGCAGAGGCCTCTACTCCAATAACCATTACCTCAAGGATCCTCCGAAATATTTATTGGACAAAAACCGCTCTACTTTTCAAGAGGCGAATGAAGAGAAAGTAACCCAGAGCAAGGTGAGCATCGAGCGACAAATTGTCAAAATAAAGAGATCAGGAGGGTCATACATAAGGCTGAAGTGAAGTGAGTGGGTATTTGTCACAGAGTAACGAAATCCTTGAGACCTTTTTTTACTTTACATCTAAACGACCCTTCAAGTTCCATAGTTCAGTCAATGAACGGCAGAACAGCTACTTCACTACCTCTGCCGTAGGTGATATTTCAGTCAAGTCATCCTTGTAAGAGCTAGTACAGTAACCACTGTGACAGGCGTCATCATTCACACCACCACTCTTGGTGTCTTCTCCGTAATTACGTAGGTGACACAAGTGATAATGTCGCCAGTTGAACTCCTAACACCGTCGTTACCACAATGTCGATATCAATCACGTTGTTGTCAAGTGATATTTTACGTCAAAACACGAATCGCTTTTTATTGATGACGAAGGAAACTGGATCAAAATCATGCAGTTAGCATTATTTCTTCAGTTTCTTAACCAACACGATTTTTTAAAAAAACGGAAATCAAATGTACTTATGTTATAAGAGAAATGGGATTTGTTATGAAATAAGAATTGGCCTGGCAAAATGAAAAATGAAAAAAAAAAAGAACTTTAGCCAGTTACGTAATCGAAGCAGAAGGCTGCAAAGTATTAAATGCAACGAGAATCTTAATGTTGTTGCTGTCGTTATATGACCGTCATTAATGTTAACATTATTGTTTTGTGTCTCTCCTCCTCTTCCTCCTCCTCCTCCTCCGCCCACCATTATCTAAGGATAATTATTTTCTTATTGCAGTTTATGATGAAGCCTTTACTATTTAGAAATTTTCCCTCAGATTCACAGAAAACGACGAAGATTAGAAATCACCTCGACCCTTTAATCATCCGTTTGATTGGCTGAATGACTGGGTATCGCAAATCATCGTCCCAACTACGAAGGTCATCGGCACCATAAAATCACACTTTTTGGGTAAACTCACTTCAAAATACGTCAGCGGTGTCGGTATTTTTCACACATTATTATTATTATTATTATTATTATTATTATTATTATTATTATTATTATTATTATGTAGGCGTTCTTGATGCTGGTGTTGCAGTTGTCACTACTATTATAATCTACTTAACTGTAATTTGTCTGTTTATCTGAAATCTGTTTTTGTTTGAGGCCAGAGTTGGAATAAGGTCTCATATTATTATTATCATTATTATCAGCGATGAGAGAACACACGTCAGGGATGAGTGAAACTTTATTCTTTTTTTTTTCTATGAGACCTTCGAAAGAGGACTTAAGAAAAGGTTCCCTGTGGTCAACTGTCACCAGACCGCAAATAATGTTATGATTGGTCTGTGGTCATAAGGAAGGAAGGATCGCTCAGAAGAGAGAGAGAGAGAGAGAGAGAGAGAGAGAGAGAGAGAGAAGGGGGGGGGGGGGGTGGGGGGGGGGGCATGCAAATGATTGACAGACACCATACAACAAAATGCGTTCGAAAACGAAAGAACAAAAGAGATAGAAATATAGAGATGACTTTAAATCCAGCTACGTAAATGAGAGAAAAAGAGAGAAGATTTTCCCTTATCTGGCTAGATTAATGTGTTGGAGAACGACACACAACAGTCGATTAACAACCACGGAAAATTAACCAAAAATCCACCGTCTTCGTCTACTTACGGCAAGGCTGGAACCACGAGAGAGAGAGAGAGAGAGAGAGAGAAGAGAGAGAGAGAGAGAGAGAGAGTTTCGCGTAGCAGTGAATGCATCATTGCGCCATTTAAAGAGATCGTTCCCAAAATTATTGCCAACAACCGGGACAATTTAGGGTCTGACAATGACCACTTAGAGCAGCTTATGCCAACGCTTAGTAGTGTCTCCTACAAAACTATTGCATCACCAGAAGCACCACGAGCGCAACTGTCCCCAGTGGTGGCGATATTCAGAGCAAAAGTTGATGAGCAACGCGGACACTGAAAGAAATAGGAACCCCGTAAGAAAAGCAACTGATGTGTGAAGTAGCGGACATCATTGGTTAGGTGTAAACGACCGCAAGAAAGATGCCGCAGCAGTCCTTCGTTCACTCCTCCCTCAAACTCATTTCCTTCTTTCGTTCGTAAACGTCACGGCAGTCGGCCATTTCAGGATCTTTCCTAGATGCTGACACCCAAGGGTTTTAATGAACCCGGTATGTATCCACCTTTGCGGTGTGTTTAGTAAAACCCCGTTGGGGACTGTTGTACAAACGTAAACAACAGACTGTAAATACCAGAAAGATAATGACTCCCAAGAAATATTTGTCCTAGATAACGACACCCGAAAACCCTTGGAAAGATCCCCATTTCAGTATCCTGTGCATTTCCTTATCAATCACTAAACTTATATATGAATTAGTCTAAGTGCTGACTGAAGCATGAATGCGCTGACATTCTTATAATTGTGCAAGGAAAAATACTCCTGGTGGAAGCTGATGCCTGATCATTCACACACCATAAAACACAGATATTATATTCTTAAGAAAGTCTCCGTAACTTTCCGATATATCAGAACATTCTTAGAGACAATGACAATTTATACAATGATACAGCGATAAAGGAAACTTATATTTGGTAATCAATCGTATACCCCAAAATGAACTGTTTTTTTCGGACCAGTGCACACTTCAAACACTCCAATATCTATTAACTGATCCTTCAAGATAACGTATAGTAAATACCTGAGGTTTTAAAACCTTGAGTGCATTGAGAAAAATACGCGCAGTAGTTTAAAACATTCTTTAAATGCATTCAGAATTTGTATGCTTATTTATAATCTTAAGGTCTTCAAAGGCTTTCTTCGATGGACCACAATCTCGCCTTCAAATTAATATATTATTGTTCATTTAAGAAAACAAACAACTTTAATATTTTTGCTGAGTTATATCTTTTGATTTGGAATGTCTTTCTGTACTCTTAATCGCATACGATTATTCTTGTGAATAGACTATTTTGCAATTAAGGGCCTTTTTAGGCCTATTTCATATATTTCTTCAATAATAATAATAATAATAATAATAATAATAATAATAATAATAATAATAATAATAATAATAATAATAATAATAATAATAAGGATATGGGATATACCAGTGGAAATTGTGCCCATAATCGTAGGAACACTAGGCACGATCCCAATATCCCTGAAAAGGAATCTGAAAAAACTAGAGGCTCAAGTAGCTCCAGGACTCATGCAGAAGAGTGTGATCCTAGAAACGGCGCACGTAGTAAGAAAGTGATGGACTCCTAAGGAGGGAGGATGCAACCCGGAACCCCACACTATAAATACCACCCA
Source organism: Macrobrachium nipponense (assembly GCF_015104395.2). Lineage (NCBI taxonomy): Eukaryota > Metazoa > Arthropoda > Malacostraca > Decapoda > Palaemonidae > Macrobrachium > Macrobrachium nipponense. The sequence continues at coordinate 65,950,047 of NC_087209.1, forward strand.
TTCGAATTGGAGGATTGTGATAGAGCAAAAAAAATTAAAATAATAATAATAATAATAATAATAATAATAATAATAATAATAATAATAATAATAATAATAATAATAATAATAATAATAATAATAATAATAATAAAAATGACAAAAGTACTACAGAAGATGGATGCCGGGTACCAACTCAAGAAAAGAGGCAACAGAATCAACCATCTGATGTTCATGGACGACATCAAGCTGTATGGTAAGAGCATCAAGGAAATAGATACCCTAATCCAGACTGTAAGGATTGTATCTGGGGACACCAGGATGGAGTTTGGAATAGAAAAATGCGCCTTAGTCAACATACAAAAAGGCAAAGTAACGAGAACTGAAGGGATAAAGCTACCAGATGGGAGCAACATCAAACACATAGATGAGACAGGATACAAATACCTGGAAATAATGGAAGATGGGGATATAAAACTCCAAGAGATGAAGGACACGATCAGGAAAGAATATATGCAGAGACTCAAGGCGATACTCAAGTCAAAACTCAAAACGACCGGAAATATTAGATAAAAGCCATAAACACATGGCAGTGCCAGTAATCAGATACAGCGCAGGAATAGTCGAATGGACGAAGGCAGAACTCTGCAGCATAGATCAGAAAACCAGGAAACATATGACAATACACAAAGCACTACACCCAAGAGCAAATACGGACAGACTATACATAACACGAAAAGAAGGAGGGAGAGGACTACTAAGTATAGAGGACTGCGTCAACATCGAGAACAGAGCACTGGGGCAATATCTGAAAACCAGTGAAGGCGAGTGGCTAAAGAGTGCATGGGAAGAAGGACTAATAAAAGTAGACGAAGACCCAGAAATATACAGACACAGGAGAATGACAGACAAAACAGAGGACTGGCACAACAAACCAATGCACGGACAATACATGAGACAGACTAAAGAACTAGCCAGCGATGACACATGGCAATGGCTACAGAGGGGAGAGCTAAAGAAGGAAACTGAAGGAATGATAACAGTGGCACAAGATCAGGCCCTAAGAACCAGATATATTCAAAGAATCAAAGAACGATAGACGGAAATAACATCTCTCCCATATGTAGGAAGTGCAATACGAAAAATGAAACCATAAACCACATAGCAAGCGAATGCCCGGCACTTGCACAGAACCAGTACAAAAAGAGGCATGATTCAGTGGCAAAAGCCCTCCACTGGAGCCTGTGCAAGAAACATCAGCTACCTTGCAGTAATAAGTGGTACGAACACCAACCTGAGGGAGTGATAGAAAACGATCACGCAAAGATCCTCTGGGACTATGGTATCCGAACGGATAGGGTGATACGTGCAAACAGACCAGACGTGACGTTGATTGACAAAGTCAAGAAGAAAGTATCACTCATTGATGTCGCAATACCATGGGACACCAGAGTTGAAGAGAAAGAGAGTGAAAAAATGGATAAGTATCAAGATCTGAAAATAGAAATAAGAAGGATATGGGATATGCCAGTGGAAATCGTACCCATAATCATAGGAGCACTAGGCACGATCCCAAGATCCCTGAAAAGGAATCTAGAAAAACTAGAGGCTGAAGTAGCTCCAGGACTCATGCAGAAAAGTGTGATCCTGGAAACGGCACACATAGTAAGAAAAGTGATGGACTCCTAAGGAGGCAGGATGCAACCCGGAACCCCACACTATAAATACCACCCAGTCGAATTGGAGGACTGTGATAAAGCAAAAAAAAAAAATAATAATAATAATAATAATAATAATAAATAATAGTAATTGGAAAAAACATAGCGCAGCTCACTTATGAAACAGAAGATTGTATTCTTATAATCATTAGCATTACGTTACGAAATAAATAAATTTCACCGAACAGCATCATAATATTAGTGATAATAGCAACGACGCATCTCCAGAACTTCCATTGTATGAAAAAAGTTAAATAACACATTTTACCTACCAGAAAATCAAAATAAAAAGTTAACTTCACTTCAAAAACTTCTAAAATGGATGTTTCACGAACTTCTCACATTAAGCAATAATAATAATATAATGATATAATAACAGAAAATATAAATAAGGTTATGGGATATGCCTGTGGAAATTGTACCCATAATCATAGGAACATTAGGCGCGATTCCAAGATCCTGACATGGAACCTTTGAAAACTAGATGCCGAAGTAGCTCTAGGACTCATGCAGAAGAGTGTCCTACTAGAAATAGCGCACATAGTGAGAAAAGTGATGGACTCCTAAGACTAAGGAGGCAGGATGCAACCCGGAACCACACACTATAAAAACCACCCAGACGAATAGGATGACTGTGATAAAAAAAATTAGACAAACAATAATAATAATAATAATAATAATAATAATAATAATAATAATAATAATAATAATAATAATAATAAAGTGTTTTTTTTAACTCCCATTTCTTTACACTTTTTGGAAGCGCTTACTACTGAAGGCACCGAATCCGAATGGGATATATTTGGAGAAAATATGCCCTTTCCAGGTAAGATTTAACTCCATACATTTAGCAGTGGGGAAGCCGTATTCCACAAAGTCGCAAAGAATATATAAAGCACGTATGTGTGGTCTTTATATGCAATAGTCACAACTACAATAATTCCGCCTCTTGAAAACTGTCAAGTGATTAAAATTCTATGAAGGGTTCAACTTTTCCAACGGAGCACTTCAATTTCTTTTGTGGGAAAAATGTCCTAACTTTCCCTAGAAACAATATCTAAAAAATCCTGAGATGAAATCAACTGTTTTCCTGTTCATAAGACTCTCAAAATAGATGGCGTTTACTGTCCACGAGAATTTAAGATTAATTAAATTTAAATTTTATATTTTTACCATTTTAACAACACACTAAAGGAATAACAACTGAAAAACAACTGAAAAACAACTGAGAATCAACTGAACATTTTTCACAGTATTGCGAAATTATAAAGAACTCTACATGTGCAGCCGAGTCCATTCAATATGTAATGTAACGAGAGAGAGAGAGAGAGAGAGAGAGAGAGAGAGAGAGAGAGAGAGCATCAGCATCCACAACCGCTTGCTGAAGAACGATCGCTGAGGCAACAATCTTAAACTATATGATCAATCTGATGACTCCCATCTGTCTTCTTCTATAATGGCAGGTGCGACCACTTCATCAAAGGGCCACGTGACGTAATGGATTGCTACCAATGACAACTGTGTGCTTTCTCTTATTAGTTTTTTCAAACAGCTAGAATAAAGCACATAGAGGGATGGTAAAGTGCTGGTAAACAGCAGAATAACTTGGCCAGGAATTTTTTTCCCCTTCTGGCAGTGTAACAAATTTACTATAGTTTACTACATTTTCAGCTGTTCCCCCTTTGGTATTCTAATAATTCATTCTAATTAGTGTACTGTATTTCCACTTATTCACTCAATGACTTTCTAATAACATGTGTTCCTTTTGCATATTTATTCGTTTTAAGTGTAAGAATAATACAAAAATTGCGTGGCATCACACACTTAAAAGCCAGCATATATAATCAAGCTAGAGTTAAATATCCAGTAGAATGAGGCGAGGAATACCTTATCGATACCCTCCTGTTTTTAATTAAAATAAATGGTACATATTTTATCAAAGCACTGATCATCCACATCAGTTCTTTTTCTTTCTCTGGCTCTCTCTCCCCACAGCCATCCAACCAAGGCTGCTACCCACTACAATCGACTAACAAGGTACATCCTTCACTGAGTATGCCAAAAAAGATGGAATGTGTCTATCACAGGTACTCATACTGCTTCGTCATGGGGAGAGAGAGAGGAGAGAGAGAGAGAGAGAGAGAGAGAGAGAGAGAGAGAGAGAGAGAGAGAGAGAGAGAGGAGTAAAACGGTTGTTTTGATGAATTTTATGATGAATGTTTGTCTATCAAGTCACTGACACTCGAATACAGTTGGGCCATTAAACTCCCGATGTCTCAACCAAAAATTAAAATCAGACGAAAATAGGGCCGTTCGTAGAACAATCAAATTGTTCGGAATGATTTACATATACGCAAAACACCTTTACAAT
>NC_087209.1:65954614-65989614 GCF_015104395.2 Macrobrachium nipponense
ATTGTAAAGGTGTTTTGCGTATATGTAAATCATTCCGAACAATTTGATTGTTCTACGAACGGCCTATTTTCGTCTGATTTTAATTTTTGGTTGAGACATCGGGAGTTTAATGGCCAACTGTATTCGAGTGTCAGTGACTTGATAGACAAACATTCATCATAAAATTCATCAAAACAACCGTTTTACTCCTCTCTCTCTCTCTATCTCTCTCTCCTCTCATCTCTCTCTCTCTCTCGCTCTCTCTCTCCCCCATGACGAAGCAGTATGAGTACCTGTGATAGACACATTCCATCTTTTTTGGCATACTCAGTGAAGGATGTACCTTGTTAGTCGATTGTAGTGGGTAGCAGCCTTGGTTGGATGGCTGTGGGGAGAGAGAGCCAGAGAAAGAAAAAGAACTGATGTGGATGATCAGTGCTTTGATAAAATATGTACCATTTATTTTAATTAAAAACAGGAGGGTATCGATAAGGTATTCCTCGCCTCATTCTACTGGATATTTAACTCTAGCTTGATTATATATGCTGGCTTTTAAGTGTGTGATGCCACGCAATTTTTGTATTATTCTTACACTTAAAACGAATAAATATGCAAAAGGAACACATGTTATTAGAAAGTCATTGAGTGAATAAGTGGAAATACAGTACACTAATTAGAATGAATTATTAGAATACCAAAGGGGGAACAGCTGAAAATGTAGTAAACTATAGTAAATTTGTTACACTGCCAGAAGGGGAAAAAAAATTCCTGGCCAAGTTATTCTTGCTGTTTACCAGCACTTTACCCTCCTCTATTGTGCTTTATTCTAGCTGTTTGAAAAACTAATAAGAAAAAGCGCACAGTTGTCATTGGTAGCAATCCATTACGTCACGTGGCCCTTTGATGAAGTGGTCGCACCTGCCATTATAGAAGAAGACAGATGGGAGTCATCAGATTGATCATATAGTTTAAGATTGTTGCCTCAGCGATCGTTCTTCAGCAAGCGGTTGTGGATGCTGATGCTCTCTCTCTCTCTCTCTCTCTCTCTCTCTCTCTCTCTCTCTCTCTCATTACATTACATATTGAATGGACTCGGCTGCACATGTAGAGTTCTTTATAATTTCGCAATACTGTGAAAAATTTTCAGTTGATTCTCAGTTGTTTTTCAGATGTTATTCCTTTAGTGTGTTGTGAAAATGGTAAGAATATAAAATTTAAATTTAATTAATCTTAAATTCTCGTGGACAGTAAACGCCATCTATTTTGAGGTTCTTATGAACAGGAAAACAGTTGATTTCATCTCAGGATTTTTTGGATATTGTGTCTCGGGAAAGTTAGGACATTTTTCCCACAAAAGAAATTGAAGTGCTCCGTTGGAAAAGTTGAACCCTTCATAGAATTTTAATCACTTGACAGTTTTCAAGAGGCGGAATTATTGTAGTTGTGACTATTGCATATAAAGACCACACATACGTGCTTTATATATTCTTTGCGACTTTGTGGAATACGGCTTCCCTACTGCTGAATGTATGGAGTTAAATCTTACCTGGAAAGGGCATATTTTCTCCAAATATATCCCATTCGGATTCGGTGCCTTCAGTAGTAAGCGCTTCCAAAAAGTGTAAAAGAAATGGAGCTTAAAAGGTCTCTGTGTTAAAAAAAACACTTTATTATTATTATTATTATTATTATTATTATTATTATTATTATTATTATTATATTATTATTATTATTATTATTATTTGTCTATTTTTTTTTATCACAGTCATCCTATTCGTCTGGGTGTTTTTATAGTGTGTGGTTCCGGGTTGCATCCTGTCCATCACTTTTCTCACTATGTGCGCTATTTCTAGTAGGACACTCTTCTGCATGAGTCCTAGAGCTACTTCGGCATCTAGTTTTCAAAGGTTCCTTGTCAGGATCTTGGAATCGCGCCTAATGTTCCTATGATTATGGGTACAATTTCCACTGGCATATCCCATAACCTTATTTCTATTTTCTGTTATTATATCATTATATTATTATTATTGCTTAACGTGAGAAGTTCGTGAAACATCCATTTTAGAAGTTTTTGAAGTGAAGTTAACTTTTTATTTTGATTTTCTGGTAGGTAAAATGTGTTATTTAACTTTTTTCATACAATGGAAGTTCTGAAGATGCGTCGTTGCTATTATCACTAATATTATGATGCTGTACGGTGAAATTTATTTATTTCGTAACGTAATGCTAATGATTATAAGAATACAATCTTCTGTTTCATAAGTGAGCTGCGCTATGTTTTTTCAATTGCCAATTATTATTATTATTATTATTATTATTATTATTATTATTATTATTATTATTGTTGTTGTTGTTGTTGTTGTTGTTGTTGTTGTTGTTGTTATTATTATTATTATTATTATTATTATTAATTTTTTTTTGCTCTATCACAATCCTCCAATTCGAATGGGTGGTATTTATAGTGTGGGGTTCCGGGTTGCATCCTCCCTCCTTAGGAGTCCATCACTTTTCTTACTGCGTGCGCCGTTTCTAGGATCACACACTTCTGCATGAGTCCTGGAGCTACTTCAGCCTCTAGTTTTTTCAGATTCCTTTTCAGGGATATTGGGATCGTGCGTAGTGTTCCTATGATTATGGGTACAATTTCCACTGGCATATCCCATATCCTTATTATTATTATTATTATTATTATTATTATTATTATTGAAGAAATATATGAAATAGGCCTAAAAGGCCCTTAATTGCAAAATAGTCTATTCACAAGAATAATCGTATGCGATTAAGAGTACAGAAAGACATTCCAAATCAAAAGCGTGAAGATATAACTTAGCTAAAATATTAAAGTTGTTTGTTTTCTTAAATGAACAATAATGTATTAATTTGAAGGCGAGATTGTGGTCCATCGAAGAAAGCCTTTGAAGACCTTAAGATTATAAATAAGCATACAAATTCTGAATGCATTTAAAGAATGTTTTAAACTACTGCGCGTATTTTTCTCAATGCACTCAAGGTTTTAAAACCTCAGGTATTTACTATACGTTATCTTGAAGGATCAGTTAATAGATATTGGAGTGTATGAAGCGTGCACTGGTCCGAAAAAAGAAAACCAGTTCATTTTGGGGTATACGATTGATTACCAAATATAAGCTTCCTTTATTGCTGTATCATTGTATAAATTGTCAGTCTCTAAGAATGTTCTGATATATCGGAAAGTTACGGAGACTTTCTTAAGAATATAATATCTGTGTTTTATGGTGTGTGAATTATCAGGCATCAGCTTCCCCCTGGAGTATTTTTCCTTGCACAATTATAAGAATGTCAGCGCATTCATGCTTCAGTCAGCACTTAGACTAATTCATATATAAGTTTACTGATTGATAAGGAAATTCGCAGGATATTGAAATGGGGATCTTTTCTAGGGTTTTCGGGGTTCGTTATCTAGGACAAATTTTTCTTGGGAGTCATTATCTTTCTGGTATTTACAGTCTGTTGTTTACGTTTGTACAACAGTCCCCAACGGGGTTTTACTAAACACACCGCAAAGGTGGATACATACCGGGTTCATTAAAACCCTTGGGGTGTCACCATCTAGGAAAGATCCTGAAATGGCTGATTGCCGTGACGTTTACGAACGAAAGAAGGAAATGAGTTTGAAGGAGGAGTGAACGAAGGATGGCTGCGGCGTCTTTCTTGCGGTCGTTTACACCTAACCAATGATGTCCGCTACCGCACGCATCAGTTGCTTTTCTTACGGGGTTCCTATTTCTTTCAGTGTCCGCGTGGCTCATCAACTTTTGCTCTGAATATCGCCACCACTGCATGGACAGTTGCGCTCGTGGTGCTTCTGGCGATGCAATAGTTTTGTAGGAGACTGCTAAGCGTTCGCATAAGCTGCTCTAAGTGGTCATTGTCAGACCTTAAATTGTCCCGGTTGTTGGCAATAATTTTGGGAAAGATCTCTTTAAATGGCGCAATGATGCATTCACTGCTACGCGAAACTCTCTCTCTCTCTCTCTCTCGTGATTCCAGCCTTGCCTTTCGTAGACGAAGACGGTGGTGATTTTTGGTTAATTTTCTGTGGTTGTTAATCGACTGTTGTGTGTCGTTCTCCAACACATTAATCTAGCCAGATAAAGGAAAATCTTCTCTCTCTTTCTCTCATTTACGTAGCTGGATTTAAACAGTCATCTGTATATTTCTATTTCTTTTGTTCTTTCGTTTCCGAACGCATTTTGTTGTATGGTGTCTGTCAATCATCTGCATGCCACCCCCCCCCCCCCTCTCTCTCTCTCTCTCTCTCTCTCTCTCTCTCTTCTGAGCGATCCTTCCTTCCTTATGACCACAGACCAATCATAACATTATTTGCGGTCTAGTGACAGTTGACCACAGGGAACCTCTTCTTAAGTCCTCTTTCGAAGGTCTCATGGAAAAAAAAAAAGAATAAAGTTTCACTCATCCCTGACGTGAGTTCTCTCATCGCTGATAATAATGATAATAATAATATGAGACCTTATTCCAACTCTGGCCTCAAACAAAAACAGATTTCAGATAAACAGACAAATTACAGTTAAGTAGATTATAATAGTAGTGACAACTGCAACACCAGCATCAAGAACGACCGACATAATAATAATAATAATAATAATAATAATAATAATAATAATAATAATAATAATAATAATAATGTGTGAAAAAACACCGACACAACTGACGTATATTGAAATGAGTTTACCTAAAAAGTGTGATTTTTTGGTGTCGATGACCTTGGTAGTTGGGACGATGATATGCGATACCCAATCATTCAGCCAATCAAGCGGACGATTAAAGGGTCGAGGTGATTTCTAATCTTCGTCGTTTTCTGTGAATCTGAGGGAAAGTTTCTAAATAGTAAAGACTTCATCAAAAACTGCAATAATAAAATAATTATCCTTAGATAATGGTGGGCGGCGGAGGAGGAGGAGAGACACAAAACAATAATGTTAACATTAATGACGGCCATGTAACGACAGCAACAACATTAAGATTCTCGTTGCATTTAATATTTTGCAGCCTTCTGCTTCGGTTACGTAACTGGCTAAAGTTCTTTTTTTTTCATTTTTCATTTTGCCAGGCCAATTCTTATTTCGTAACAAATCCCATTTCTCTTTTAACATAAGTACATTTGATTTCCGTTTTTTTTAAAAATCGTGTTGGTTAAGCAACTGAAGAAATAATGCTAACTGCATGATTTTGATCCAGTTTCCTTCGTCATAAATAAAAAGCAATTCATGTTTTGATGCAAAATATCATTTGACAACAACATGATTGATATCGACATTGTGGTAGCGACGGTGTTATGAGTTCAACTGGCGACATTTTCACTTATGTCACCTACGTAATTACGGAGAAGACACCAAGAGTGGTGGTGTGAATGATGACGCCTGTCACAGTGGTTACTGCACTAGCTCTTACAAGGATGACTTGACTGAAATATCACCTACGGCAGAGGTAGTGGAGTAGCTGTTCTGCCGTTCATTGACTGAACTATGGAACTTGAAGGGTCGTTTAGATGTTAAGTAAAAAAAGGTCTCAAGGATTTCGTTACTCTGTGACAAATACCCACTCACTTCACTTCAGCCTTACGTATGACCCTCCTGATCTCTTTATTTTGACAATTTGTCGCTCGATGCTTAACCTTGTTCTGGGTTACTTTCTCTTCATTCGCCTCTTGAAAAGTAGAGTGGTTTTTGTCCAATAAATATTTCGGAGGATCCTTGAGGTAATGGTTATTGGAGTAGAGGCCTCTGCTTTCTGACCTTCTGACTTTTCCTTCTACCCAAACCGTAGAATGGCAGTGACTGGGCCTTATTGAAAGGTTGACACAAGCTTTTTGGGAGAAAGTTATGACCTTACGATTGCCTCCTGTCAAGTTGCAAAGCAAATTAAGTGTAACAATGCACGTAATAGACTCACCAGATCTTTTGAATATGCTTGCTGGCGGTTAGTTGAATTCGTCGGTTAGTTCTTCAGCTTTTTTTTAGCTGTCGTGCCTCATTTCATGACATTATTATTATTATTATTATTATTATTATTATTATTATTATTATTATTATTATTATTATTATTATTATTGCCTTAAATAGAGAAGCAGAATGCTAAAAACCTAAGCGCTTCAACAGGAAAGGCAGGCGAGTATAGAAAAAAGAAAGATAAATGGTAAATGATTTAAGAGCAATAAAGTAAAATAAGAAATGACGACTAAACAATTAAACTATGAAAGGAGGCTTACGTTAACCTGATTAATGAAGAATCATTGGTATCGAGGTCTAACTAATGAAGTCAGAACAGAGCTTTTAGGGAAATAAATGTGGTACTGAACGTTACCGTTACAGAAGAAAAGGCAAAACTTACAGAATTCACTGCATAGCTATGTCTAGCACTACGAGGTAGATGTTATAGTCTGGGAAGATCTGTATGCAAAATATGATCGGAGTCTTTTGAAACCTGTTATGAAGTATGCACAGTTAGCTGATAGAACGGCGGTGCCCAAGGGGGTTATATTTAATGGAACTTAAATATTTAATCCGACAGTTTAAAGATGCAAATGAGGAGCTAACGGCCCGACCGAGGAGCGATACTTAAAGCACGGAAAGCCTTCCCTCCCTGTAGAAAGGTCTCCAAATGCCATGAAAGACTCGTATCTGCTTTTTGAACCAGATGTTTCTCAAAATTTAATTAGCTGCCAGGAATGTCACCTGAAATATTTAATAAGTTGCCTGTTGTTGAAGAATCATTGTTAATTTGTTTAGGATCAGTTTCCTTCTCCCTAACTTGTACTTTGTATTAATTTTAGGGAACCCCTGTTGAGAGAATCAGCGAGTGCACGTTTATAATCAGATGAAAGAGCCTCATCTACATAAGCACCTCGTTTTCACTTGTGGAAAACCACATACTTATTTAAAGTATGAATAATACTGGGCCAAGAAATCTATTCTGAGGAACACCAGAGGCCCTTTGGTGTTACTCATTAACAGTTTTATTGCAATTCATCTGTTATAAATTCAGTTATGAGACTCAAGAAATAATCGCATTGACTCCCCTCTGTTTGAGTTTGAAAACATGGAAGCAACACTAAATTCAAGACCAATCATATGAAGTTCATGATCAGATTCTTGTGATTTCTGTACTACACTGGCAATTGACAGAAGGGTAGAACATGCACACAATGACCAAACTGTAAACTAGGGAAGATATGATTATTTTAAACTAAACTTTCATGTATTTTGACAACAGATATTCAATAGGTTTAGGTAATATTGGTTACAGAACGTAGGGTATAATTATTAGTTCGGCATGTGTTACTACTAACACCAACAGGTGCAAACGAACCACATCAAGTGAACGTAAAACCCATATGGCATACAGTTTAGGAGCTAAGTAATTTGCAGTCTTAACAAAAACACAAGAAATATACTATTGCGTCCGCACCCCCATAATCCTCATTGTCATGTGAAATACTGATTTCACGATATTCCTAGAGAGTTTTGTATCAGTCTGCCTATCGCCAAGCACAGCCAAAAGGACAGTCATCCAATTTAAGGAAAGATGGCTCTGTTGGGTAGGTCACCAATCATGTTGTTGAGTTGCTCCTAAAAGGATTTATTATATAGTAGTATTGGATTGATTTACACCAGATGATAAACTCTTCAAACATAGCTGAGAAGGATTAGCCCGTGAATTATGATTAGAATACTTTAGTTTTAGGTAAAAAAGGCACCACTTTTATAACTATGAACAATTTATATGTGAAAGGTAACCCCAAATGATATTATAGTACAGTATACTTGAAATTGTACAGATATTTTGTATGAGTATAACACGACAGGGACAGCCTGACCTGTTTTAATGACTAAAACGGGGGAATCATTGAATATTGAGTCCAGACAATTACTAAATAGAGTTTGTGGCCTGATAATTTGCCCACAGCCTGATTCAGAGACAAAGTCAGAAGCTCGCCAGCTGTATCAGTCGGTATAATTAGCGGAATTCAGTTACTCCCTTGGTAGGTATTAGCATCATCAACTCATTTCTAAAGCCACGATGCTGATGAAACAGCTCAAAATAAAAAAAGTTAATAAAATGTTAAGTCAGTCACAAATCTTTAACTCGAATCTCTCGGCATCCACGTTCAAAAGGCTTTTGAAAACAAGGATACTCATTCCTGATGCAAATGTTATCCCCTTGCCCGGAAAATGCATCCCATTCAAGAAATATTCGTTTCTCGAAGTCTGCAATGAAGAGTTCAGATGAGGACCTCAATAAATAAACATAAAATATCACTGTGCAAGCCACCGCATGGTCTTCAATATTAAATTGTAGGACACGAATATTAAAGTATATCAACAGACACTGCCTAGAACTCACTGCCCCAGGATTGAGCTCAATATTTTTAGTCATTATGCTTTTACTGTACCTTCTTTCATATTAACTTTCTTCCATCTTACCACCCGTTCCCAACAGTTGTGTCATATATGATGCATCTGTGATGTCTTTCTCCTGTTACACTATTAAAACTTTTGTTTTACCTTTAATTTCCCTTTCAGCACTGAATGACCTTAGAGATTCCAGAGCTTGGCATTTGGCCTAAATTTCATATTCCCATTCCAGTTCAGCCATTATAAGCATAAGAAAAGCAATAAAAGAGCAATTAATCAATTGCATGCTTAAAAATAAACTTAAAGATAAACATTATGAACGTGAAGTATGACCTTCTACAAACAAAAATCGAACAGGAACCATGATCAAGATAACAAATAGATAAAAAAAGGTCACCATGATCATTTTATGTATTTTTTAACAATTAGCAGTTTATATCTTTCATGGTACGCTCATTTTTCGTGGTGCCAATTCTGGTGCACGATGCTGCAGATGATCCTTTCCTTATTTTGGCGTATTAATTTGTCAGTGAGAACTTCCAATAATCCGTTTTGCTGCATTATGGATTTCTAGTGCTTTGATTTTTGCCTGAGACAGTGCAAAGTTACCTTCGTGCCAGGTTTTGGGTGCTCTAAGTCGAGTCGGAAAATCCTGCCTGAAAGTTTCACTCGGAAATGAGGCTTATTCTTTTCTTTGGCCACTTAATCAGCGTCATGGTAGGCTGGGTTGGTTTTCCTCCTAAGAAAGCTCATTCAAAAAGTCTTATGTCACAGTAATAATCCAAATGTTCTAAAGGGTCCACAATGGTAGAAAGTGTTAATATTTAAAACTACAAAAAATTATACACGGACTCTTAACACTTTTCATTATTGTGGACCCTTTAGAACATTATATATGTATACTCTCGCGATAGAGTGTTTTTCCCTAATCATCCAAATCTTGTTCTCTATGCAGATATCCATTGCTATGCTGAAATGTTGCCTCGTTAGCCAAAAAAAGGTTCCTTTTTTTTCTCTCCAACTTTTGCCGCTTTTTATGTACACTTTTATCTGTACAATATATAAGGCGTGAAAGTATTTATTGATTATTTTGTGTTGCTGCATCCAGATTTTTATTCTCCAGATTAGCTACAGTGACCAATGTATTACCACTGTATATGACTACAGTGATGTGACCCCAGTGTACAGAAATCAGTCAGTCAGTCTTTTAACGTTGCATATCAGACTTATCCATTGGTTACTGAATGTAAGTCAGGCCATCTCTATTGCAGGACCTCATGGAGAAATAAGCTCCAGAGTTGTTATGATTTTCAATTTCCCTTCATTCGATTAATTTTTATAGACAATGTTTGGCTTTCATTCGTGATTACCCATTCAGGTACTGACCTTACTAATTTTGCTTATCACACATCGAGGGGCCAGCTAGTTAGCGAGCATGTTATGTTACGGACGGCGTTTTTTTTTTAATTTCATTTTTACTGCTGCACTTTTGTCTGTTAAAATTCTCATCCTCTCCTATGGCATATCATATTGGCAGGATGTTCAAGATGGCGACGGGACTCTTTAAAACTCATAATAAGAAGCTAACTCGTTTGATGGAACAGATCTTTAAAAAATGTACATTAATTTTGGCATATTTATCTGAAATTGTAATTAATTAGATAATCATTCATCAGTTGTAGAGTTACACCTCATATCAAGCGCCTTTTCCCCTTTAAATTCTATCAAGACAACAGATTCCACAATTAGAAAGGTTCATAAATGTCTTTGACATGAACAAATAAATCGAAGCGGACACGAATATCAGTGAATTACAAGCAAACAAATAATGTCAAGCTAAAGTGCGTTCGGAAGAGCGCGAAAGAATTGGCGCGTCTGTTTTCTAAGCCTCTTTTTTTTTTATTCTTCTGTTTTCGAAGTCCTGTTAACGATGGGAGAAGAAGATGATTCGAAGGTGAAACTAGTGTAGTGCCAGCAAGGTCGTCGCTTCGCTACAATTTCTCAGCAGCGCAATATCGACGTAAACCGCAAACTAGAGTTGCGCACTGTTATTTGACGGACGGCTCGAAGATATTTTTATTCATTTACTTAGGAGACGAGGATTTAACCATGTAGCACAGCAGACCTTTTGAAATTTAATGTTATTCAGCTTAAGTTTGATAAAAGAATTTTTTAAAGAACATCCTCACAATTTTGTAAAATAAGAAAGAAAAAAAAAATGCCAGACTACTACTGTACGACTGGCTAATGAAGACTGCTCGCATTCCTGTACGCCCACCGCAGTGCCATCTTTGTCGTAACTTTTAACCTTGCACTTGCATCACATTTCCACCAATGGGAAAGGAGCTTGCATTATCTGTTTTCACCGCCGTTGCGAGCCGCCCAATCACAGGCCGGCTTCCTCTTGGCAAATTGTCGCTCTCCCAATCACCGCTGCTTTTACGATAAGCCTTCGGGAGAAGCCGCGTGAAAGCATGCGCCTATATAACGCCGAAGACTCGTTCTGTCAGCATCATTTTCCCGGTACTTCTTCTTCCCTCTACAACCACTCCCCACAACAACAAAAGCCAACATGGCTGCTCTCAAGGTACGGGTTTGTAACGGCTCTCCACGGGATTGTAAGAGACAAGTATATTTTCGTGTTAATCTTAGTTTTACCAGACCACAGCTGATGAACAGCTCTACTAGGGCTGGCCCGAAGGATGAGATATTTTGACGTAGCTTGGAACCAATTGGTTACCTAGCAACGGGACATACAGCTTATTGTGGAATCCGGACCACATTATATCAAGAAAGGAATTTCTATCACCAGAAATAAATTCCTCCTGTTCCTGTTAAAGGGATTAACAAAATTATTGCAACTGTTCATCTTTGTATTTTATTAACGTTGTTCTTTTCTTGGAGTAGGTAATAGCTTTCCCTTATATTCATAGTGAGATAGAACCTTTCTTTACGACTGATTGCGTATAAATTGAAGTTTTGTTTTAACGTACACGAACCTCAGTTCATTGATGTTAATTAAAAAGATGACTTATATACTATGCAATCTTTACTCTTACAGTATAATAACCTCCGTGTAGTAGTATAGTTACGAGGAAAAGAATGTATCCTAGTTTAGGAATATCCTTTCTACTTGAATGAAGACTTGCCATAGCCAATAGATAGGGAGTGTGATGAATGATAAAGTAAGATAAAGCAATGCGAGCGTGATGAATGATAAAGTAAGATAGAGAAAAATAGAAAGAGAAACCTATTCTCCTTGTAACTTCCAGGAACGTAAAAAAGAAAAAAATCTAATAATAATAATTTTTTAATGGGGATCCGGTGCATATGGTTTTACTTGAATTCGATTAGAAAGCGCCCTTTCCTCTCTTATTACCTATAGCAATTTCTTTACCTTTGATTAAATCGTTTATTGTGATTTTTTTAGCATATTCCCTTTACTATGAAACTATTTAATGGAGGATTGTATTCATACTAGTACCTTATGAAAGGTTTCACACAAAGTGGACTGCAATGTCTGGAAGCACCAGCGAGGGAGAGTAAATACTGGGGAAAATATGAAGTTTCGTCATCCACGAATCTGGTGCATTTGAAAGAATGATTTTGCGTTTTGGATGTTTGTCCAATATGTAGGAAATCGATATTACCGGGAGTTGTTTACAAATTGCCTTCTCTGTGATTGCCAGCTTTTTTGTAATATCGTAGTACCAATTGAGTTAGTTCGCTTAGAACTGTCACCTTGTAGAACCTTTCTTTCTCCATTTTATTTTATGTAAAGTAATATACGACATATTTACCTGACTTACTTATTAGAATATGGAATACACCTTATATTTGACTTTATTTTAGCAGTTTTTTTTAAAGATATAAGAGATTTGGTGAATATTTTGGATTGCTAATAAACATACTGTTTATGTCCATTCCAGGTTTTCATAAAAAAAATCATTAAAGAAATGTAAAAGAGACTTACAACGGGTAAAAAATATGCATGGCAATTTTCCTATTCTTCAATAACAGAAGAAAATGTTAAAGAAAGAAACCCCATGAATCAACAGAATAAGCTAATTACGAAACATACTTTCCTGTGGGTTGGGAGGGAAGTGATGTAATATTCCCTCAAGTCGTCATGTTCTAAAGACCCCGAGTATTAATAACTAAGACACTAGTCAGGCCATTTCACTTAGTATATCCCAGACCAACGAACACATTCTTCCCTCTATGTTTTAGTGTGTTGAATTGAACTCGGATATTGTGTACAGCTGATTAAAAAAATCGATGCTCATGTTTGTGTCTTTTGCTTTGAAACGAAAAGTCTCTTTTAAATTAGAAAGTCATTGGTGAATTTTAATAAATTAAATAAAAAGGAATGGGATGTCAAGCAAGAAGTGTTTATCAGAACATACTGGATTATCTGGACAACTTGGAAGAATGCTTACTATTAATTAATAGTTATAGTTATTTTATGTGAAAGCTGCATATTGTGAAATTGTTCTCATAAATTTCAGCTTGCTGTTGCCGTAGCCCTCTTCGTGGTAGTTGCTGCCATGCCCAGTGATCCCTACGGCAAGGAACCAGTAAGTTGATCTCTCTCTCTCTCTCTCTCTCTCTCACTCACTTCATTCCCTGTAGGGGATTAATGCTTTCAGTGCACCTCAGGGAACTAGTAAGTTAATCACTCTCTCTCTCTCTCACTTCATTCCCTGTAGGGGATTAATGCTTTCAGTGCACCTCAGGGAACTAGTAAGTTAATCACTCTCTCTCTCTCTCTCAAACTCCATCCCCTGTAGGGGGCTAGTGCCTTAAGTGCACCTCATGTGTTGCACTGTGGGCATCACTTAAGAGGTGTCTGTATTGTCCCTTCGGCTCTTAGCTGCTGCCATATTTTAGCCTTTTACTTCACCTCCATTCCCGCTTCCTTCGTTAAGTCTTGTTGCCCAGCGTCTCTGTCTCTTATTTCTTAGGTTTTCTCCCATTTCCATCCATGGACTTCATCTCCTTTCATATCTGGATCCCTTTACCTTGCTGTCCAACCCCTTCAACTCACTCTTTTTCACTGTCTGCTGCGCTGAATGGCTGACAGTGATTCAGTGGTTAACTTGACAGCCTCTCTCTCTCTCTCTCTCTCTCCCTCTTTGTATGTGTATATATGTTACCGAGGTTCCAACCTCGGTACATTTTATGTTGGTAGCAATGACCGTGTAGCAGCAAGGCACTAAAACGACATCCGTTTTCTCTCTCTCTCCAACACTCTCCTCTCTCTCTCTCTCTCTAAGGCAATTAAATCAGACTCGTGAACTACTAAAATACATTTATTTAAGAGCAAAGCATTAACTAAATAAATCAGGTTCTTAACAAAATGATTAAATGAAAGGTTGAATTCAAAACCCAAATATCTCATATATACTTGCATATAAAGCACTTATTGCCATAAAGCAACTGAGAAAAATAAATATTCATTCTGGTGTAATTACTGATAAACGAAGGACTCATTCGGGGCAGAGAAGCACAACTGAGTTTCTGTAACGGAATCTCCAGCACTACCCATATAAATATTTTGTGTATTGACATATGCTGATATGAGTATTTAGTTTTCTCAGTTAATCTATGGCAAAAAGCGTTATTTTCCCCGGTTATTTTAGTGTCATCAATTAAAGTTCCCCTCATTTCCACTAATTTTCACCCACCTATTGATTTGTTTACGTACCTCTTCCGTGATTACTCCATTAATCCCTGTCATTGTATGAGATCGTATTCAATACCATCGTGCCCCGTAGTGGGGCTAGTGCCGCACGTCAGTGCACCTAACGCGGTGCGCTGTAGGCATTACTTAACGTTCTTAGCAACGTTCCATCGGCCCCTAGCTGCAACCTCTCCCATTCCTTTTACTGCAGCTCCGCTCATATGCCCTTTCTTACATCCGACTTTCCAGCCTCTCTAACAATTGTTTCATAGTGCAACTGTTACGCCATTCAAACCTTTTTACTCTCAAATTTCCTTTCAGCGCTGAATGACCTCGTTAGGTTCCAGCGCTTTGCCTTTGGCCTAAATTCTGTATTCCATTGATATGAGATCGTATCCAACTCCTCCAGGGGATGCCCTACGACTTCGCCTACGCCGTGAAAGACGATTACACCGGCAACGACTTCGGCCACAGCGAAAGCTCCGACGGGAACGTCGTCAAGGGCGAGTACTTCGTCCTCCTCCCCGACGGCCGACGACAGATCGTCACCTACACCGCTGACCACGAATCTGGCTACGTCGCCGATGTCAAGTGAGTTTCTCTCTCTCTCTCTCTCACTCTCTCTCTCTTTCAAAGTAAGAATAGTTACATTATGGTTCCTAGGGAACTGCGCAGTTACATTGTCGAATATTGCGTACATAATTGCATACAAATATATTTAGCAACCCGCCCCGATCCTATAGCTCTTTCTCTCTCTCCCTTGTTTTAGGGACTTTTAGTTATGCCCATGCAACGATGCAAACATTGACGCATGTATGCAAGCGTAATAATCACAAATATTTTGACATTAATTTTACCGAAATTTTTCACTACTGAAAAGAAATTTTCTTTAACTGACGACATTGAGGGGCATTTCATAAAATAGCCTTTAAAATTTTGTATGCGCAATTATTAATAATGACGTGTTCTTTTTTCTTACAGATACGAAGGTGAGGCCCAATACCCATCACCAGCCCCTGCTTACGGACAATAAATGAAAAGTCTCACCCTTTTACGAAGCCACTCGAATCGAACATACTAGCTGAACCAGGGGTTGGTTGATATTAGGCGACGTTCTCAAACACTTCTGTGAAAAGGCACTTGGACATCAGGAGCATCGAAATCTACTGGTAAAACTTACGACAGCAACATTTTCTCCTTTTTTTTCGGTATAACTCGGCCTACTTTTGATTGTGAAAAAGTGTCGTGCAAAATTGACTTTTCCATGGGCGCCTTGAGTCATTTCAGACTTTTCTACATCTGGCATTATAAATAGATGAGTGTACATTGCAGCACTCGTGGGAGTGAATCCTCGCCCCCTCTTTTCTTCAGTCAACTTTCTGTATTTATTACGAAATGAAAAAGAATCATAAAAATACATTACAAGGAAAAAATTGACGATATGTTTTGGGATTTTTGATAACTTGCTTCCTCCTGAGGATTATTGTGCTTGCTGGTTAAAAAACAATATATTGTGCCATTTTATTTTTAACAGGATTTCTCTCAGTTAGCTTCATCTGCTCACTTAGAATACTCACTGGAACTTTTGGATTTCCTTTAAGGTTATATTCTCCATTTCAACAATGAATGCTCCTATATAAATCTGTTATTTTCTGTCGACGAAATTCTGGTCAGCCGAGAAAGCTATCCAGATAGTCTTTTAACATTATTCATACTTCTCTCTCACGCTTTATATTGACTATAGTTCTGCCTTTGTGCAGGATTTTGTTCGTAAGTTTTTTTTTTTGTTTTATTCATGTTATCCTTAAAGATGAAGCTTCTGTTAGGAGTGAGTAGAGTCATTTAGAAAATTTCAGCGACATCTGTTGCATGTTTAGGTCACAAATTAAGTTAGGTAGCTTGCACAATTCCTTATTTCCCCCGTTGGCATTCTGATTCTATGTTTGTGTCTCCAGTCGTCTCTGTTTGTGTTCGACTTCTAGAAAGTAATTCTTTGTCATTTGTTCTCTGTTCATTTTGGTAATATTTCATGCATCATGCTGTTTTTCTCATCATGTCCTTATCTTTAATTTATGTGAATTGTAATACATACTCTCGTTTGTCTATCGTCGTCTTGTCACACTTTCTTTTCATCAGAACTTCAGTTTCGGAGAGACTATGGGTTTCATAGTCATCTTCTCACACTCTCAAATCAATGACCACTTCCCGATTGTCTTTCAGTATCTCTTCATCGTCAAAAAGCATCTACATTATTAATAAAATATTTGTAAACAAATCCTGAGTTTTATCTGAAAGTTGATCACGATCCACCCTACAATTTGTACATGGAGCAGGTAGTCATGCTCAGCAAATTTTACAGAAAATGCCAGGTTACTCCATGTATGAAAACAAAAGTAAAGGCTTGTGCAACACTTATGAGCTGCTTGAGCAAGAGCCCGTGTCGGCACAATGACATCTACAATTAAAAGCAGCAACAGCAAAAGAAAAAAAAAACATCCTTAGATATCTGTGGTGCTTCAGTTTGCTGCTTGACTTAACGGGCAATATTCGGCGTAAGGTTGATGGTATCTTTACAATGATTTGGATTTTATGTAACACATATCAGTTTAATATAACAAGAAACAGGCAGCATTTGTCCTTGTAAATGATTGCATATTCGAATGCATGGATCATGGTAACGGGACGATATATATATTATATATATATATATATATATATATATAATATATATATATATATATATATATATATATATATATATCATATACATACATACATACATACATATACATATATATATATATATATATATAATATATATATAATATATATATATACTTACATACATACATAATAAAATATGCACATACATACATAGTATTCGTCACTCATGTTTTCAGAGCCTTATTGGAACTCATCTTGTGCTGAACGCCGTAAATATATAATGTTTTAAAAAAAAACTACACTAATGCATGTATTTATCAGTTAATTTCCAACCAGAATATCGTTTTTCTGACGCACCTAACCTTATCAATAGTTACGATACCGAACAATACTTAAGTATTGTATTCTTTAGGCCCTTTTGACCACAGGCTTGTTCTTACTTCTTATTTGTGCCCTCACTCATGCCATTTGAGAGGAGAAGGAAGATGAAAGATTCCTTCAGATCAATTGAACATTGTCAAAAATAGTACCAACAAAGTGACAAGAACCTTTGCGGCGGAAAGATTGAAAATCTATACTAGAAGCGGGCGAAGGTTGCGAGCATTCCAAGCTAGGATCATCCAACTATACTGATTTTCGCTTACTCGGGGAGTAAGCATACAAACTACTTTGTTGTTGTTGTTGTTGGATGATGGTAGGAAAAGTCTATGGAAAAGCCTGAAAAGGTCTGAAAAAGGTGTTTCGCGTTGAGTTAAAGATGCAGGAATTTTAGGATAGGACACTCATGGTTTATTTATTAGAATGAAAATGTAAAAAATAAATAATGTGCACGTTAAGCAGTACAGAAAAATTATTTGTAGCAAAATACAGCGTATTTATTGTAATTTTCGTTGGTGAAACAAGGCTCTGCTTGATTGTACATCTTAGCACGTTTCAGTTTACGTTAAAATTTAGGAATATAATGCTTATAGCTTATGCATGAGGGGAAAATCTTGCACGCGTCCCTAGTAAGCTAGAGGTCGGATCACGCCTTGTCAGTAAGGACAGCAATATAACATTATCAGGAAATCACAAAAGGAGATACCAAGCCTGTCCTGTGTGTCACGTTCTCTTACGGCAACTGGCAACATCGCTGTTTAACAGGACAGCCAAGCACTGCCTCAGTGGCCGCGAGTTAGATTCTCGGGCATTCCATTGAGGTGTTAGTGATGTGTATTTCTGGTGATAGAAGTTCACTCTCGACGTGGTTCGGAAGTCATGGAAAGCCGTTGGTCCCATTGCTGACTAAAGGCGGCCATACACTGGCGCGTCGCGACTGGCGCTGCGGGTGTTGGGAAGGACTTAGGCATGGTTTCAACATGTATACAATACCCTATTTCCTGGTGGGAGTCGGGGCAGTACTGCTGTTGTGAAAGGATGTCGCAGTCAGTCAAGTATTTATTACACGATTTCATTCGTGCTTGTGGAAAATACGAAGTCCGGATTATTCCAATTAAGTAAAAAGACAAGCAGCTTATGAGCAGTTGCTGGAATTATATAAAAAAATAAAGATGCAAACTGCTTTTGTGAAAGCCAAAATTGCCAGCCTTTCATGGGTTCTTTTGACTAATATAAATTAGTTTTAAAATTAATTTGTAAAATTAAAGGATAAACGTGGTGATAAAAACATTAACATTCTTAAACGACTGTGAATTTCACTAGTAAAACATTTGAGAGGAAATCTGTCCACAGTGATCCATATCGCACCTTTCATCGATAATCAAATTCATTCATCTCCAGAGTCAACTTTTAGATTCCTGTTATACGAAGTAAAGTACGTATAAGAATGATACATTCCATATCACCTTGAGAGTAGAGAGAGAGAGAGAGAGAGAGAGAGAGAGAGAGAGAGAGAGAGAGAGAGAGAGATTCTGAAATGGAGGTACACCTTTGGGTCGGTTAAATAAAATGAAAAAGCTGAAAAGCATCTTGTATATTCTGAGGTCCTAAACTGTATGAATGGATTCCGTTACCCGATTACTGTACCTGACTGAAGCAGCAATCAAAAATAGGAACACCCACCCAGTCATCATCAGTCATTCTTAAATAATATCTATACTTCCGGGTTATTTTCCTTTAATTCTTTCATTTGAGTCATATGGTACAACCTCTCTTTATTAGCCATGGTTTTACCCATACTTTACGATTTTTCTTGCATATTTCATGCTCGTATTCGTCTTGCAGGAGTGCTATTATCATTATTGCACTTATCTTCCTTTTACTTGGTGCCATGATTTAAAAACACTCACTGTATCAGGACACTACAAGACTGAAAGGAACACGCCCACTGCATATTAACTCTGCCCTCTCAAAATATGCGTAGAGCAAGTTCTCTGCGTGTATGGGCAATCCCCATGCGGACTGGAGCGCGCGCTAATCCCGGTAGGACAAACCCCATGCCAGTCGCGTACGTGTATGGCCGCCTTGACCACTGGTTCCATGCAACGTAAAAACACCATACAAACAAACAAACCAAACCTTATGAAGTCAGTGAAATGTCAAGAATTTCGTATGATGTTTTTGTAAATATAATTTTAAATTATTTCTTCGTGCTTTGGATAAAAATTACAGTAATTTGTGAAGCTTCCACGTAAAATGTTTGTATCCTTTTTCCGTAGACGCTTTTATTGTTAGTACCTTCCAGTAGTGGTGAAAATTGCTTGGCTGTTTATAAGAATTACACGGCGGTTTCTTTTTTAATGGAGTCAAACAATATACATGGAATTTTGATTTGTTATGAATTATGCCAGTATCCGTAAGCAGATTGGTTTCCCGGTTCATCTCGAATCAGGCGGTGCAAGCAGCAAGACGAATAATTTTCTCACTTCACTGTGGATTGCCAGAGGCTTTAAGCTTTCACTACGTGTTTTAACTACTTTGCTGTGCTGCTAAGTGTCAGGAATTATTGGTTCAGTTTCTTGAATGTTCAGGAGCCAGTGAATGATGTGATCATTCCTTATCCTACCCATTTTGCATTGTTCATAAATAACTTTCTCCCCATCACGGCAATGGGACTAAACTATCTTTTCCTCATAAGAAGAACAAGCGCTTGAAGTATTCATATTTCTTTGGGATTCAACTAGACTTAGTTGAGCCTTCCCACTGCAGTTTCCCCACCCACACCTCAAAGACCCCTCCCCTTAAGATTAAAGTTTTATGTTGAGGGCAATGTGGGCCTAGAGACCATAATTATTAGTAGACTCTCCATCTCATAAGCCGCATATGACCTCTCGGGTACTTGAACGATAGAAGACCGAACAAGAAGAGGGTTGTCAGGAAGTGAACGTGAGAACTAACAGCAGAAATGGAGCACCATGTTAAATACGGGGGAACAAAGATCCGAATTGTCGCACGTTCGGTTAAGTCCAAGTAAGACGTGCACCCTCCAGTACGTATACGCACCTGCGTGATGCTTACGGTCGAATAAGCATACAGACACAATGTTCATAGTTTCTGATCATTATGTACGTACTTCCTCAGATGTGTGTGCACGCACCGATACTTGTAGCTTTTACAAGACTGCAACTCGCTCGAGCTTTTTTGACAGATCAGGACGTTTTGCCTCACTTCAGTAGATTTTCGATTTCTTTGTAGCTAACTCCCTGCTGAAAGGACAGAATCTCTTTGAAGCTTCGTCGTATATTGTGCCGCCATCCTTGACAGTAGGCAAGAAGCGGGAATTTCTGTTCCAGACGTGAATTACGTAGGAACCTGGAAATCTCTGAAATTAGATAGAATTCTTATTAACTATGTTTTTAGATAGAATTCTTATTAATTATGTTTTTAGATTATTTTACACGCATCTATGGCGCCTATATCGGATGCTGAGAATTGCAATAATATTGCAGCATTTTTTGCGGCCAGATGGATATCTCTCTCACTAATTAATTAATATGTATTATATATATATATATATATATATATATATATATAATATATATATATATATATGTGTGTGTGTGTGTGTGTGTATTATAATGAATGGTATTGTCGCTTCTGGAAAGTCTGATCTTTAATAGAAAGGTATGGCCAGCAAAACTTCAGCATTTCTCCTACGTTTCGGGATACAAATCCCATCTTCAGGGCTAAAAACAGGGAAAAAATAAAAAATTCTATACATTAAATCAGACTAAAATGGGGCACAGTAGTAAATTATACTTTTTAAAAAAAATCATATTGAGTAATCAGTGAAATTCGATTCTATATAAAAGTAAGATGGTAACTAATTAAATAAGAGATTAATAGTAAAAAGCAAAGCTACTGAGTAGAATGACTTTCAGGAGAAAGAGAAAAAATAAATAAATAAACAAAACCATTAAAAACACACACAGTGAACAACTAAGAAAATTACATTATTACTAACGACAGGGAAAAAACATTGAACATTAATCCTAACAGGCTAAAATTTTGCTGTATATGATTACAAAAGGAGAAATATATATATATATATATATATTATATTATATATTATCTATATATACGTATATATATATATATATATATCTATATATATATATAATTCTATACATACATTATATATATATATATACATACACACACACACGCACATTATATAGTATATATATATATATATAGTATATATATATATTATATATATGTATATTGTTACGAAGTGCCAAGTATCTGGTTACCTTGCATCAATTATTACCTCACCAAAAGCCAGACACCTGAACCCTCATAACACGTTTAAACGACTGAATACACTAAAGGCAACAGTGATCCCTTAACACTTACCAGTATTGCAGAAAATCAGACTAAGTTCATCAAAATAGGTGTGAGGTAATCTTGTAAGTAATTAAATTAACTCAAAGGGCATCACTCCTTCAACAACTTTCAAACTCTAAGTATTTCCCTGATTTCAGAAGTCTAAGTACTTCCCTGGTTCTAAGTCACTTCAAGAAAATTGAAGGAAAGCAAATCAATTACCACTCTATGTTTCTACCTAACATGAATATAGTCATAATTATATATATTTATAATGGTGTAAGATAAAGAAAACACTTATAAAAATTTTAAATACAAAAATTTATTATTAATTCAAAATTTATAAGTGAATCACAATATCAGGGAAAATTACTGTTACTTGAAAACACAGTAAAGTTTAATTAATTCTTGAATCAAATTATGTAAAATTAAATCAAAATTAATTTATCATAAAATTCAAGAAAATTAATTCAATCAAAATTCAAAAGTGTTAGGCATAACTGAAAATTGAAATTAATTCACAAGTGCTAAACAATAAAACTTGAAAAGAATTCTAAGTAAATGCAAATCAATTCACAAGTGTTAAATTTAATTAAATGTGCAATGATAAAGCAGTGAAAATAACTAAGTCAATTAAATTGTGAATGTAAATGAAAATATAAAACCAAAAAGACACACTTCAATAAGAAAATGAATAAGTGCACAAACAATGGAACAGACACAAACACAAAAAATATCAGTAATGTGTAAAAGTGTAAATCTTTTTCATTCAAAAACACTAACCAACAGTTTTTACCAAACCTTCGTAACAGACAACAGTTCCTATCAATTATTAATTAAACACACTCCCTATCCATTATTAGTTATTCACTGTTCCTAACAATTATTAGTTGCAACTAATAAAAATATAACACACTTTACCTTTTTTGGTATACCAACTTCTTTTCTTCTCTTGTAAATTACACTTTCAAAAAAAAAAAAAAAACAAGGCGCCGTTACGAAATGTTTGTTCAGATTCCACAAAAGAAATTAAATAAACTAAATAAATTCTAAGAAATATCAAATATACAATTCTCACAATATGAGTGACCAATTTACGTTACGTTAATTTAATCTCGATGTCGAGTGAGAGAGAGAGAGAGAGCGAGAGAGAGGGAGGGAGATCTAACTGCCTCGAGGTCTTAAGATCGAATGAAAATCTCTTCCTTTATGGAAATGACAGAGCAGATGTCTCAAAACGTTCTAGGCACGAAAGCTTCTCGAAAGTTCTGAAATCTGACGCAATCTTACATAAAAAAGTGCAAACTATCCACGTGGGACTCGGCAAATACATACACGTACAAGACAAGATTGCTCAACAGATACGTACCCGATTGAAACGGAGGGTAAACGATAATTAAGATTGACATGTTTTTGATGACCACGTAAAAAGAGTCGAGCTCATTATCAAACGCGCTGACAGAGCAGGGACGCAAACGGATCTCGCAGACTCTAATTTTAAAGTGCTGACATAAAAGTTAAACATTGCAGCTTTGAAAAGACAAGGATCTCTCTCTTTACTTGTTATATATATTTTCTTACATGACGTTAATGCGAAATCTGAACACAACATTTTAAAACATCCTATTCTAAGCTATCTAGGAATCTGAAAAAAAATGTTACACAATCTACAAGACATTTCAAAGAGGGGAAAACATGCATTTTGAAAGTAGCAATATATAATATACCTCCCCCCAGAAGATTTTTTATCACGGTGTTGAATCCAACGATTCGCAACGAGATAAATAATCAGCAACTACATTGTTTTTGCCACTAATGTGCTGCACTCTTAAGTTATACTGTTGCAGGCACAAAGACCACCTGGTCAGTCTTTGATTATGGTTTTTCATTTTCTGGATAAATGACAGTGGATTGTGATCAGAAAAACAACTACAATTTCTTCATTCCTAGGTCTATTCACATACACTTCAAATTTTTTCAATGCGGTGATTAAGGCTAAAGTTTCCTTCTCGATTGTCGAATATACTTTCTGATGTTTTTTCAATTTTGTAGACATGAAGCTCACAGGATGGTAGATATTATTTTCATCTTCTTGAAGTAGAACAGCTCCAAACACCACAGTCTGACGCATCAACTTGTATCACAAATTTCTTGTCGAAGTCTGGAGCTTGAAGTACTGGTCTTGAAGTTATAATGGCTTTTACCTTCTCAAAGGATTCTTGACACTCTGGAGTCCAAATAAACTTAGCTTTGGGACTAGTCAAGTCTGTCAAGGGAGCTACTACGGCTGAGAAATTTGGGCAAAAACGACGATAGAAACCAGCCATGCCTAAAAATCTCTGTAGCTGTTTCCTGGTAGTAGGTGGGGTAGCCTTACGGATACCTTCTACATTAGCATTTACTGGAGCAAGAAGGCCTTTCCCAACTTCAAACCCAAGATACTGTACAGTTGCCTTTCCAAACTCACTCTTCTCTAGGTGACTGTAATCCTGCTTCTTGTAGTTTCTTGAAAACTTTCTTCAGAATCTTCAGATGTTCTTCCCACGTTGTAGAGTAAATCACGATGTCATCTAGGTATACACCTACTCCTTCTATTGATCCTAACAGTTGATCCATCACTCGTTGAAATGTTGCGGGTGCATTCATCAGACCAAACGGCAGAACAGTATACTGATATAGTCCAAAAGGAGTAATAAAAGCTGACAGCAGCTTCGCATTCTCATCTAAGGGAATTTGATAATATCCTTTCAACAAGTCTATCTTGGAAACAAACTTGGCTTGCCCAATATTATCAAGTAACTGATCTATAAGAGGCAAAGGATAATTATCCAGCCACACTGATAGAATTCAGCTTCCTATAATCAGTACACATCCTAAATGAACCCATCTGGTTTCTTCACTAACACACATGGAGAACTAAAGTGACTTGAACTGGGTCTGCTAATCCATGTTGCAGCAAATACTCAACTTCTTTCTTCAAAACATCTCGATGATACGGTGATAAGCGATAGGCTCTTTGCTTGAAAGGTTTTCCATCTTCTTGAATCTTGATTTCATGCTTGGTCAGATCAGTACGTCTAGGCACATCTGAAAAATTTCTGGAAAACTTCTAATTACGTCACTTAAGTCTTCACCTTGTTCAACACTCAGATGTTTCAGTTTATCCTCCAAATTTTCAAAATTGAAGAATTATTCATCTTGCTTGCAGCTCCCAATTCGTAGCCATCATCGTCTTCTGTAGATAAAGTTGTCTGGGTTAACTGACACAGTTTCAGTTTTAGTTTCTGAGAAATAAGGTTTCAAGAGGTTCACATGTATCTTCCTTTGTCTTCTTCTTCTTTCTGGTGTTTCAACCACATAAGTTCTATCACTTACTTCTGAATTATCTTGTAAGGACCTTGAAATTTATTAGTGAGGGGAAATCTCTTGACAGGTAAGAACACTAAACACTTGTTGACCAACACTAAAACTTCTTAGCTAGCCTTAGCATCAAATCTCCTTTTCATTTTCTCTTGACTCATTTTCAAGTTTTCTAAAGAGAATTTTCTCGTAATCTCTCAAACCTCTTCCTTAAGTTCTTCACATACTCTGCTTGGCTTTCCTCTTGATTTTCTTCCCAATTTTCTGCAAGAATCTTCAATGGTCCTCTCACTTCTCTTCCAAAAATCATCTCATTAGGTGAACATCCCATACTTTCTTGATAAGCATTCCTAACTTCAAACAACATTAATGGTAAACCAACATCCCATTCTCTTCCTGACTCAGAACAATACTTTGTCAGCATACTTTTCAATGTCTGGTGGAACCTTTCCAAGGCACCTTGAGTTTCTGGATGATAAGCGGTTGATAACTGTGTTTCACCCCTAACAAAATTCATCACAATCCTGGAATAACTTTGAAGTAAAGTTTGTTCCTCTGTCACTTTGTACAATTTCTGGTATTCCAAACTTTGAGAAAAACTCCACAAGTTTCTCAGCAACTATCTTGGCAGATATGTTTCTAACAGGGATTGCTTCTGGATACCTTGTCACTGGACACATTAATGTCAACAAATACTCATTTCCTTTCTTTGTCTTCGGCAATGGTCCAACCATATCAATAATCACTTTGCTAAAGGGTTCTCCTCTAACTTCTATAGGTTGTAGGGGGGCTTTCTTGATGGTTTCATTCGGTTTTCCAGCTATCTGGCAGGTTATGACACTCACGACAAAACCTGCTAACATCTCTGTGAAGTCCAGGCCAGAAAAAATATTTCATGATCTTCTCCACAGTCTTCCTGATTCCCAATAGTCCAGACTCATGAGCTACTGCAATCACTTGCCCTTTCTCAATGGATATGATTCCCATATGTCCAGACTCATGAGTACTGCAATCACTTGCTTTCTCAATGGATATGGAATCAAAATTTGATGATATTCGCCCCATTCAGCATCTCCTGGTATATCTGTAGGTCTATACTTCCTCATCAGCAAACCTTCCTTCAGATAGTAACAGGTAGGAGTTTGTTGCATCTCTTCTCGATCAACAACTCTGAAGAACAAATCAGTTAACGATGCATCCTTCTTCTGCAAGTCCATCAGCTTTCTCTTGTCACTTGACCAACTTCAAGGGTTGAATTCTCAATATCTGCTACTCAGCTACTGTAGTTTTCACTACTGTCTTCAGCAACACTTTGACTACTCGGAGTCTCTTCAGGAACATCAGGTTCTTCTTCTTCGTCGTCGTCTTCTTCATCTTCTTGGGAAAATCTCTTCCTGGTCAGCACTATGGGAAACTTCACTTCCCTGGAATAATTCTTCTAAGCACAAAGATCCTTCACTTGATCCTTCTTGGGTGTGTAAATCCTCAGTTTCTTCACTTACAGTTACACAACTAGGAAACAGGTGGGGGTTATTCTTCTCCAACTCTTCTGTAGGACTAATCCTCAATGGTTTGTCTGTCACTACAGGACAAGGAATAAATGGCACACCACCACTTCATTCCCCAACAGACATGTATACCTTCCACAGCCAGTGAGTCCTTTACAGCAAAATCAACATTCCCTGTCACCAATTCACATGACAGGTGTAAGCGGCATATAGGAGTTACTTCCTCTCCTCCTATACCCTTCAAAATAACTGAATCTCCTGTGAGACTCTTCTCCAACTGAGGGTGAGAACCACGTACTACCACACTATGGTTACTCCCTGTATCACGTAATATCTTGACTGGTACCTGCATACTTCCTTCTTGAGTGACAGCATACCCTCATAGATATATGGCTTAAAAGCCTCCACACTGCTTAACCACTCACTGCTTGAGGTAACATTTCCACTGGTTGCAAACATTCAGCTTGTTTAGTTTCATTCTTCTCTGGAGTCTGATTCTTTCCCACACTGCTCTTCGTAGTTTGTTTCACAACTTGACTAACTGGTTTTGTGGACTGCTGTTGATTCCGGTAACAATCTTGACTGTAGTGTCCTACTCTTCCACACTTGAAACAGACAACATTAGTTTATGTAACTGTCCTGAAAAACTGGATGAGGATTTCACATTAATTTGCTGAGCTGTATTACCTTGTGTACTCTTAGTAGTATTATCACTTGAAGGTTTCCCATTAAATTTGTTCCTGTTATTTGGATAAGACTTAAAACAAAACTGGGCGTTGTTGACTCTGGTACTTGACATTGTAATTACGTTGCTACTGATTATATTGTAATCTTCACTAAGTGTAGCGGCTTTGTCAAGTTTCTTCACTTCTCTCTCTCTTAAATAAGCTCTTATATGTTCAGGAATTCCCTTAAGATACTGTTCAAGAACAAGTAAACTCTTCTAACTCATCAAAAAGTTTTAACTTTAGCAGCTTCTACCCAACGTTTGAAACACCTTCTCACTTTGTAAGCATAATTTAAGAAGGTTCCCTTCTCATCTTTTCTTAAATTTCTGAATCTCTCATTGTAGTACTCTGGGGTCATCTGGTAAACTTGTAGCACACTGTGTTTAAGTAACCTTCCTGTAGTTCTTTACACTGATCAGCTGTTAAGGCTAGATAAGCACTTCTCCCTTTTACCAATCAAGACACTTTGTAGCAAAAACTGACCCATTTATACTTTGGCCATCCCATACCTGAAGCCACTTTCTCAAAGTGATCAAAAAAAACTCATCTGGAGCTTCTTCAGTAAACTTAGGGATTAACTTCTGTACTCTCACTACATCAAAATACAGGGTCTTGATTACCTTGGTTAGGGTTAGACGGTGTTACAGGTAATGTGGATCTAGCTCTTATTAATTCCATTTCCCTTTCATGTCTTGCGATCTCCTTTCCTCTTTTATTCTTTCTCTTTCCTCTTCTGCTGTTTTTCTTATTCTTCTCTTTCTCTTCTTTCTTGTTTTTCCCTGTCTATTCTTTCTCTTTCAGCTTGCATTCTCTCTCTTTCAGCAAGCATTTTTAGCTTAATCAAATTCTCTTCTGCTTCAATGCGTCTAAGCTCTAACTCTGCATCACTTTTCTCTTTCTTTTCTGCTTGCTTATTTATGAGATCAGCACGTGCTACATTTAACAACTCTTGAGCCAATTCTAACTCATCTTCATCAGTTATCTACCAGAGTTTATCAATGATTCCATAGCAATACATCTTATTTGTGCCTTTACCATACTAGTAGACACATAACCACCACATGCCTCTGCTAAAGCGCTCCACTGTGCTCTAGACAGAGTGGTTTCAGACAAAACTTGGACGGAAGGAGCTGCTA
The DNA here is from genome assembly GCF_015104395.2 of Macrobrachium nipponense. Classification (NCBI taxonomy): domain Eukaryota; kingdom Metazoa; phylum Arthropoda; class Malacostraca; order Decapoda; family Palaemonidae; genus Macrobrachium; species Macrobrachium nipponense. Next base: position 65,982,851 of record NC_087209.1, read on the forward strand.
AAAATTCCTGAACATTGAACTGAGCCATTTTCCTCTAAGTTATCAACTTATAATTCAATACAATAAATGCAAAACAAAACTATTTGGTCACTCTCCTAACAAAATATATTCCTAACACCACCAGTATATTCTAGAGTGATAATGAAATTTGCTTTCCCGGGTCTGGGCACCATTAAACAATGTTACGAAGTGCCAAGTATCTGGTTACCTTGCATCAATTATTACCTCACCAAAAGCCAAACACCTGAACCCTCATAACACGTTTAAACGACTGAATACACTAAAGGCAACAGTGATCCCTTAACACTTACCAGTATTGCAGAAAATCAGACTAAGTTCATCAAAATAGGTGTGAGGTAATCTTGTAAGTAATTAAATTAATCAAAGGGCATCACTCCTTCAACAACTTTCAAACTCTAAGTATTTCCCTGATTTCAGAAGTCTAAGTACTTCCCTGGTTCTAAGTCACTTCAAGAAAATTGAAGGAAAGCAAATCAATTACCACTCTATGTTTCTACCTAACATGAATATAGTCATAATTATATATATTTATAATGGTGTAAGATAAAGAAAACACTTATAAAATTTTAAATACAAAAATTTATTATTAAATTCAAAATTTATAAGTGAAAATTCACAATATCAGGGAAAATTACTGTTACTTGAAAAACACAGTAAAGTTTAATTAATTCTTGAATCAAATTATGTAAAATTAAATCAAAATTAATTTATCATAAAATTCAAGAAAATTAATTCAATCAAAATTCAAAAGTGTTAGGCAATAACTGAAAATTTGAAATTAATTCACAAGTGCTAAACAATAAAACTTGAAAAGAATTCTAAGTAAATGCAAATCAATTCACAAGTGTTAAATTTAATTAAATGTGCAATGATAAAGCAGTGAAAATAACTAAGTCAATTAAATTGTGAATGTAAATGAAAATATAAAACCAAAAAGACACACTTCAATAAGAAAATGAATAAGTGCACAAACAATGGAACAGACACAAACACAAAAAATATCAGTAATGTGTAAAAAGTGTAAATCTTTTTCATTCAAAAACACTAACAACAGTTTTTACCAAACCTTCGTAACAGACAACAGTTCCTATCAATTATTAATTAAACACACTCCCTATCCATTATTAGTTATTCACTGTTCCTAACAATTATTAGTTGCAACTAATAAAAATATAACACATTTACCTTTTTTGGTATACCAACTTCTTTTCGTTCTCTTGTAAATTACACTTTCAAAAAAAAAAAAAAAAAACAAGGCGCCGTTACGAAATGTTTGTTCAGATTTCCACAAAAGAAATTAAATAAACTAAATAAATTCTAAGAATATCAAATATACCAATTCTCACAATATTGAGTGACCAAATTTACGTTACGTTAATTTAATCTCGATGTCGAGTGAGAGAGAGAGAGAGAGCGAGAGAGAGGGAGGGGAGAATCTAACTGCCTCGAGGTCTCTTAAGATCGAATGAAAATCTCTTCCTTTATGGAAATGACAGAGCAGATGTCTCAAAACGTTCTAGGCACGAAAGCTTCTCGAAAGTTCTGAAATCTGACGCAATCTTACATAAAAAAAGTGCAATATCCACGTGGGACTCGGCAAATACATACACGTACAAGACAAGATTGCTCAACAGATACGTACCCGATTGAAACGGAGGGTAAACGATAATTAAGATTGACATGTTTTTGATGACCACGTAAAAAGAGTCGAGCTCATTATCAAACGCGCTGACAGAGCAGGGACGCAAACGGATCTCGCAGACTCTAATTTTAAAGTGCTGACATAAAAGTTAAACATTTGCAGCTTTGAAAAGACAAGGATCTCTCTCTTTACGTTATATATATTTTCTTACATGACGTTAATGCGAAATCTGAACACACATTTTAAAACATCCTATTCTAAGCTATCTAGGAATCTGAAAAAATGTTACACAATCTACAAGACATTTCAAAGAGGGGAAAACTGCTTTTGAAAGTAGCAATGATAAAATATAGTTAATATATATAATATATATATAATATATAGATATTATTATGTATATTATATATATATATATATATATATATATATATATATATATATCTATATATATATATATACATACACACACACACATTATATATATATATATATATATATATATATATATATATATATATATAAAGGCGAACACAAAGCAAAAATGAAGCGAAACGAGAACTCACCGGTACAGAAGCATAGACAAGACTGAATAAGTTATTATCTATTTTTGACAAAAGGGGAGAGGGCAAACACAAAGGCGAGAAGGTAGAAAGGGCGAATGGTCTATTAAGTAATGTTCAGTTGTACAGCAAATGAGTGGTTGTTGAGGGTTGGTGACAATTATTTAAGGAAGAGGGACTCGACAATGGGCCAATGACCGGTTATCTATTGCTTGGGATAAGATTTTTATATATATATATATATATATATATATAGATATATATATATATATATATATATATATGCACAACTGAACATTACTTAATAGGCCATTCGCCCACTTTCTACCTTCTCGCCTTTGTGTTTGCCTCTCTCCTTTTGTCAAAAATAGATAATAACTTATTCAGTAGTGTCTATGCTTCTGTACCGGTGAGTTCTCGTTTCGCTTTATTTTGCTTTGTGTTCGCCTTTATATATACATATATATATATATATATATTATATATATATATATATATATATATTATATAATATGAAGTGTACCCATTTTAACATATCCAGTTATAAAGAGACCTCTTATGGTTTAAAAATTTCTGTCATTAAAAAAGAAACATGAACATATATTTCAGAGCTTTTGTGGAGCATATAAAAGGCAAGACTAGGATTTTGAGTTTGTACTTCCTGGAGCATATTACTGAAGCTTTAGGAGATATACTGACCTCATGCATGTCTTTTATTGCTGTCTTCTGAAAAACATGGGATTCAGATGAGGCTGGATCGGGCTGAATGCTGCGTGGGGGCGGGCAGGATTTTGGTACCATCACACTGAAGGCCTTGGTGAAGTACGTTCTCTTTGCAGACGGATCTTAATACTGCTTGAGACTGTTCGAGGGCCGTTCAATACCCCACACAGTTGGCGAAATTAATATTGTAACGGAGTTATTGATTATGAATTATATTTTGACTTCGAATTGTGCTGTCTGCAGTCTCCAACTTACGGTTCTACTGTTAGTATTGTTAGTATTACTGATATTACAGAAATGGGAAAGTTGTTATCTGAGTGACGCCAAATTAATCATGAGATTATTGAATAACATAAAAGTATTTCAAATGCCATCGCAAGAGTAACGTGAATGCTGCAAGTGCTTTACGTTGAAGTGTTCATTCAGGTAGACCATGAATTTTTCCAACATGGGATGATGCCGGTCGAAGTGGAAGTTCGCGCCGTTGACGAGATTGAATTCGGCCAATCCTATCACGTTCCTCAGTTCAGTCACGGGGGATATGCAGATCACGTCCAGATCGCTGTAGAATCCTCCGGCATGCCAAACCATAGCCTTGCGCATCATGTTGCTCAAATTAGCTGCCGGCCATTTCGCTGGAGGGCAGATTTAGTTAATGCGGCTTAAAAAACCATGCCAAAAGGTTCTTTCCAATTTTTTGGACTAGGATCTATGGAGGAGAATGTCCTCATTTAAAAGAGAAAGCAGAAACAAATGAAATATAACGATAAACAAATAAAAAGAATAGGAGCAACAGTTTTGATGGGACTATAACTTATCCAAATGGCGTCAAGGCCTTGGCTACTATAACTCCAAGCCTTTGACCTGGGGAGCTCTGCCACAGGTCTCAGTGAACTTTGCTTGAGGCTTACTTGCATTGGAGTGCCAGGCGCCCGACCTGTATAATTCCTCCAAAGGTGTTCCCTCGAAAACGTCGTCCAGGTCCACTGTGACGAGTCTCAAGTTCTTGTACTTCTGGAGGAGGTGTTTCACCAGCCCATCGCTGAGGTCGACGACTGGGGAGGTCATTACGTACCATACTATTCCTTTAGGATTCTGTTGGGCCATGCTGGGGATTGAGAAGCATATATATACGTATTATATAATTTTTTTTATTGAAGTTAATGACATTTTTCGTAGGTACTATCTATTTATCAAGACTGAATCAGTCTACGGTATACTTCTTTTTCTCTTCATGCGAGCTTCTCAGGAATAGGGATATTCCCGTTTACTTATTCTAGTCAACGGACTTTTTCCTCGCTCATCGACGACGTTCTTCAGGACTACATTACAAAGTGGCATGCAAGGTTTCTATTACTGCAAGCGGTCTTTTGAATTTTAAACAACGTCACTGGGGTGCTGCATTTCAGTTGGTCGGTGGTTCTCCTCTCATTGGTGGCCTGGGCAGCAGTGTAGGTATTCCTGGTGCTCCGTAGTACGCGCCCCTTGCCGCGGCTGGCAGCAAAGGACATGATTCCGGGCTCTGGTCGACAGTCTTGATTTGCTTCGTTGTCAGTAGTCGTGACTAGGCTTTTTCTGTCGCTGGTGTCTCCCTTTGGATTCTCATGGATGTCTTCTGGTTCCTTGGTGAAAGGTGGATGAAGTCCATGTTCTGCTGTATGTTTAATGTAGGCTGTTGTTGAATGATTTTCACGCTTCTGCTATTTGCAGTGTTTGGAACTGGGCTTTTCTTTGCACGTCCTCTGTGCTTTCAAATTATTTTTTGGATGACAGAACACCCCTGGACACGATTACCGTTAATGAAGCAAATTAGGACTATTGACCAGAGACTGGAATTGCGCCCTTGCTGCCCTTGCTACAAGCCGCGGCATCTGGTGCGTCCTACCGACCACCAGTGAGAGAATGAGACCCACCGACCAATAGAAATTCAGGACCCTAATGACGTCGTGTTTAAAATTCAAAAGTTCGTATGCAGTAATAAAAACCTTGTACGTCAATTTGTAATTTAGTCCTGAAGACGTCGCCGATGAGCGAGGAAACGGACCGTCGACCAGAATAAGTAAATGGGAAGAATCTTGAATAATTTTTCCTTATTCTAGAAGAGAAAAAGAAAAAGTATAGACTTATTCAAAGTCTTGATGAAGGGATATGTCATCAAAATTGCTTAAGAGAGAGAATATGGCTAAATAGCTTATGTGTAGATAGATAGATACATAGAAAGAATTTTACCCCAGTGAATAATTCAACCATCTACAGCAATGCATTTGACAATTTTTTTTACTTAAAATATGTCTATCAAACTAACTTCCTGTCCCTCTCTCTGCTATGAGATTGGGAGAGAGATTTTTTCATATGCTTCTTTTCTTGTAAACATCTTCAGTTTAATATAATTTCCTAATTGGAAATTCTCAGTAGAAATGTTTGACTAGTGAAACTTAATTTGACCCAGACCCTCACACAATGGACACCCTCAGGTAATGAAACATTGCGAATTCCCTCGTGCCAGAACAACCAACCATTCAATGGACACGTCGAAAATACCAGAACTAGATGTCAGCCACATTTCTGTACCTCTCCACACTGCACCAGAACCGGTAGTTGGGTTTCGAGTCGCAAGATGTCTCTATGAGGAAGATGTTAAAAGCCCCCTCTGCCTTCCACTCAGTCTCATTTCTGGAAAAGTATAGTGAATCTTTAAATGAATGTTTCGTATTACATGAACAGTTAGGTTAAAGATTTTATCTTTCGTATGAAAAATGGTTAACTTAAAATTAATATTTACAGCTTTCAAGAATCTACGATTCCTCTTTTCAGTCTGATGTGGTGATGTTAACTTTGCTTGGTTTGGGTTTTGACGTTTTTACTTTGTCAGTAATTTTATGTCAGTAATTTTACATCACCGCGTCAGATTAAAAGGGAGAATCGTACAGGTTCTCGGAAGTTTTCCGTTTAGCTTTAATCTCAGATATACATGTACCCATACATAACTGGATTTGTTTCTCTAATCTATTTCTCAATAATAGTGCCGTGATGTGAAGTAACAACATGAATTTTTAACCAGGTATATGTTCGAATGTCACTTAGGGAGGAACATTTCTTCATTAATTTCCTTTCGTATGCCAAAGCATTCAGTGGAAACCAAATCCAAAATGTTCGAAGCAAAATCTGTGAATTATTGTGGATGCTGCAACGCAGAACTGTGTGTGGTTGCTAGATTTTATATAAAACTTTAACTATTTCCAGAAGTGCCAGAACGTATGAGAGCAGTCACCTAAAGAAATTATTCAGCCTGAGGAGAGTAGAATCACCACTCTTGCTTTCGTGGGAACAAGAGACGCTTCCTTTACTATCCTAGACAGAGGACTCCTCCAATGATATTCTTCTGTATTTTTTTTGTTTTTGTGTGTGTCCTTGGACTTCCTGGAATGGTGTCGAACTTCGCAGCATTCTGTTGATAGGCCTCGCAGCTTTATAGACGCCTGCAGGAAGGATGGAAGGGGAGGTTTTAAGTCTAAATTAGTTAAGCTGGGAATTTTGCTATCTGTAAGTTTCTTGTAGCGGGATGCGTCATTAAAAACTGCCTGGTGACGATAAGATGACGTTTTGTCTCATTAGAATGCAGCAGCTGCATAATGATAGTCATGAACTCTGGTTATGAACTTCGTGTTGGTATTTTTTTTTACTTAAACCACATTGTGGGTCTGAGGTGACATTGGAATGGAAAGAAAACCCCATCTTTAGAAGAAAACTGAAAGAAGTTTTTGTTTGATTCTAATGAATGTTATAGAATCGATTAGACAAATAAATGAGTAGATATA